>NC_056755.1:34060000-34297500 GCF_018687715.1 Carya illinoinensis
TGGTTTTTGATGCAGGGTTATTTAGCATGAATAAAGAGCTGGAAAATTTTAAAACCTCGGAAGGTTCACCATGAAACCAAGGAAGTTCCTTTATTTTTTCAATCATTTTTACTTTTGCATCACAATGAGGACATTGTTTAGTTTAAGTTTGGGGGTGTAAACTCCTATAATCATTTGATCCTCTTGTTTTCTAAGTCTTGGGTTGTTGATGGGTTGTTTGATTCTCTTACCAAGCATGCATTGGAGTAAGATTGAATTTTCTATGACTCTGAAATTTGTGATTGAAGATGGTTTTGACTAAAATTTTCAAAAATTTCTTTTATGTCAAGTGAAGTTTTGTGGGTACTTTGGTTTAAATCTTTGAGCCTGAACACAATTGAGCACATAGTCGTTTTTCTCTTATTCCATTTTGCTTATGAAGAGAAGAAGTTGAATTAATTGAAAGAGGGAGGTTCGATTTTGCTTTGCTCTAGAATCCGTTGATGGGTCCTTGAGGCAAAATCCTAGTTGAGACCAAATATCAGAGAAATGATCTAGGCATTTCTTTGGCATAACCAAAAAGCTTTCCCAGCCGTCCTAAATGTCATGCCATCATTACATGGTGTGTTTCCATAGTCAACCCCCTTGAGCCTTCATGAGCCTTTATTTATTCTTTGAACTACATAAACCATGCCAGCTCTAAGCCTGAAAAACAATGAATCTACCTTTGATAGTTTGAGAAAATACTTTGGTGGAGAGTTACATTTAAAAGAGAAAAATTGGTTTCATGATGAACCGTATTATCTTTGCTTTGATTGATCAAAAAAAAGAAGAAGAAAGGAAGTGACTAAAAAAAAAAAAAAAAAAAAGAAGTAGAAGAAGAAGAAGAAAAGAGAAAGAAAAAGAAAAAGAAGTCGCTAAGCGGAGTGTGAATTACCTCAGATTTTGTTAAGGGAAGTGTTGGTATTACATCAGTGATTACAGCAATAATAATGCCACAAGTATGAGCATATTGCCAAGAAAGAGCTATGATTTGAATCATGTGAGTTTCTCTTTTAATGTTCTTTTCACTAAGTATTTTCCCAGTTTGATTTAATTTCCCATATCCAGTTCTTTCTTAACCCTCACCCTGTGGCCTATCATTACAACCTTATTAAAGACCTTTTGATCTCTGATTTTGGTGTTGACTACATTAGTGGAGAGGATTTCTGAAAATTGGACTTATGGGGTTAAGTTTTAAGAGAATTCTTTTGATTTTGGTTGTTCTACTTTTATCTGAGTTTGCAGGTGGTTTGAGGTTAAATTGATTATATCACACACACACTCAAGGCCTTAGCTTTAGGTTGAAGTAAACGCCTAACTCTTGCTTGACAAATTGCAAAATTTTTGATTGATTTTCCTGCCATCTTTGATGTTAAAAGAGTAAAATACTAGAGATGAAATCTAAATTCATAAAAGCTTGGTGAGTGATGATACTTCTCTTTCGGGTCGAGTCGATATTGCCTAAACTATCATTTGTTTTTCTTTTTGTTTGAGTACAAACAAAGTTGTAAGTTTGGGGGTATTTGATGACTTGCAAAAATTTCATATTGCAGATTCTACAAGTTCGCTCGAGCGGAGGCTTTTGGCCGCTCGAGGGAATTCAGGCAGATTTAAACGCTCGACTGCCTCTCGACAGGGAGCTCGAGAGGGTTGCTGAAAAACAAAGATCACTCGAGCGGAGACATTGGCCGCTCGAGCGAAATCAGGCAGAGTCGAACGCTTGACGTGCGCTCCATAGGATGCTCGAGCGAAATCAGACAGAGTCGAATGCTCGATGTGCGCTCAACACCCCGCTCGAGCGAACATCGTATTTTGACAGATTTTAGGTTTTCCACCGTGACACCATATAAAAGCAATTTTTCACTCTAGGGCCGGGAGTTTTTTGACTGGAGAACACATCTTGGGAGAGAAAAACATAGCTAGAAGGATTCAAATCATCTATTTTTGGAGAGGGAATTCCAATTATTGCACGTACGTTGGAATCATACATGAGCACGGACGAGAGAAAAGCGCTGAATCGTTCCCTTGAGCTTTTGACGACGAGTTGAGGCTGCAAGGAGGATTTTTCAGTGTTTATTTTCTTCCCATCTTCTCAGAACAATTATGGTGAATTCGTTTATGTTGAATTTCATTTCTAGCATGAGCTAAATTTTCTTCATTCTAAGAAAACGATGTAACCTATTTCCGAACTATGCTTGATTGTCTATGCTAATTTAATGCAATTCTCTCTTTGTTTATCTGATTTATTCTGAATTTATTGCTTCTAATTAACTGGCCATTGATTAGATGATAAGTAATCTTGTGATTTGCTATCGAAAGAGGGAATCATAGGGTAGATCTTGGATATTTCAGCATAGGTAAGTATAGAGATCGAAAGACTTGTATGAATCTATGTAGTAATTAAATCATTGGTCTTATTGCGTTCTTGATTATTGAATTTGCATATTCTTGTGTGAATTGATAACCAAGAGTCAATTCCAAAAGAGGCTTTTGGATGAATTAGAGATTTGCTAATAGACAAAAGAGATTTAAATTAAATTAGCTGGATGAGAAAAGCATAGTGAAGAAGTAGGTGAAATCGATTTCCTAGAAGTTTTCTTCCCATTAATTTGATCTTCGAACGTCAGTGTTATTTTCTTTGCACATTTTTCTTTGAGTTGATCTAGTTTAGATTGCAACTACAAAAATCTTAGTGATTCCTCTAGATAAAATCAAGTTTAGTATAATTTTGGTATTTGGCAAACGTAAGGTACTAATCCCTGAGGACGATACTATTCTTATTACTTTACTATAAAACTACGATACTGTGCAATTGCAGTTTTGCACTGGTCACCTGTTTATTGGCGTAAGTGGATTTACGGGTGCGTGTGTATCATGACCCCAAGCCGAGATGCGGTATTATCTCGGTGGAGCTCCTTTGGTCACTCGGGAGCGGAATAAACTGAGTGATGTCCCCTGGGTTGTCGTTGGGCGACGACGGGAGCAGGGGCTAGGGGGTGCTTGGCTACGAACGAGCCGGGTGCAAAATCGGGCATCGCTCTACGCACCGACTCCATGGCCCTTCGTTGGCGAGGGCTTTTTGGATGCTTGGCTACGAACACGCGGGGCGTGGAACTGGGCATCGCTCGTTAGGTGTCACATGCGTGGTGGTACTCTGCGGTGTGGCACTGGAGCCAGGGTGTGTGGATGACCCCTAGGGGAGGTCATGGTGCATACGGGTTAAAATGGATAATGGTTTGAGATGAATAAAGGCCAAATGTGACTTTTGGCTTGATATTTGGAAAGGTTTGTTTTTGGGCCAAATGAGTTTTTTGGCGTGTGTGGAAAATTATGTTTTATGGGTTTTGCGCATTGGCATCACTTCATGCATGTTGTTTGAGTTCTATGTGCTTTTATCTGGTGGTGTTTGGGTTTTACTTACCTGCGGTACCTTTTTTGGTTCCGTAGATTTTGGTGTAGGATTCGAGAATGAGGAGGAGGAGGCTGAGCCCGAGGATGCGGGTCTGCCGGGTTGCTGATGTTATGCTTTATAGTTTGGTTTAAAACTATATTCGTGTTTTGTAATATTTTATTTATGTATGTTTTAAACAGCTTGTATTACGTTAAGAAAAATTCTGGTACTTAGTTATATGACTTTCGTTATCCGCTGCGTGTTTCTTCATGCACATATGTTGCTTTTTCACACACTTGGCACTCGTCGATAGGGTGGTGACCCGGGTTGTCAACATCCGGACGTCTCGATTTCCCCGTGTCCGTGCGTGGGGATTTGGGGGTGTCACAATAAGTCCAGGATTGTATTCCACAGGGACAATGGGTTATCAAAGCAAATAAGAGATTTGTGAGTAACAAATGAATCAAGTATGAGAGATGAAAATAAAATTCAAATGCAACGTAAAAAGATAATCGAAGTTGAAATTAGAGTTTCTAAAAAAAACAAATTAACGAACACTTGGGTTGGGTATGAGACTCTCTTTATTTCAGATTCTAGATAATTTTCTCGATTAACAATCCAATCAAGGCATTGCTAATCGGAAGATAGAAAGTTAAGCTCAAATTTTGCAATATTTTCCTAAGGGATTCTCTACTTTACTAGTCAAATACACATTAACAAACAACTGAGAGAGGCCTTGATAGTTTTCAAGCTTTTGTTGTGCCTTACGTCAACAATAAAACAAGAGCAAGAGCCGCAATCTATTTTCGATTTAAATCCGACTAGTAACATAGTGAAATCAACAATTAACAACAAAATATTGCATCGATCTAGAATCCAAAACAAATCAAGATTCATTCCACAATCCAAGCTTCAAAAATTAGCTACACATGATAATTCTAACAAGAAAAATTAATCTAAGTTGAATCATGATAAAATCTAACAGAAAATTTCCAAACGAAATAAATCCTAGAGATGCTGCATGCAGGACAACTAAAGTAAAATGAAAACTGAAAACGTAGAGCCTAAGCTTCATCCGTCTGTAAACGTCCAAACTAAAAGCAGGAAAAAAAAATGAAAAACAAGAGTGCGAACGAGCTTCCATCTACTCGCTGTTGGACTAAAACATAAAAGAAAATAAGAAGCAAAACTGAAAGTAAGAACCAGCCACTCCAAAATTCTAAACAAAAAGTAAAGAAAATAAAACTCCAAGCTACTCTACTGCTGCGCCGAAGTACTCAAACGAAAAGCAAGAAAAACTAATGTGTGAAAGACAAAACCAATTACTTCAGTTGCCGACGGTTTGAATGAAAATAAGCTACTGAACGGAGAAAAGAAATAAAACTCAACTACTCTATTGCTGCTCCTAGAACCGAAAATGAAAAGACGAAGAATAATAATTCCAAAAACAGCCGCCTTGCATCTAAACTAAAAGAAAAGAAATAAAACTCCTAAGAACAAAACTAAGAACTACCGGCCTGCTCCAGGTCTAAACGAAAAGAAATAAGTAAAACTGTTTGGAAAGCAAAAAAAGTAAAAACAAACAAAACTCTACTGCTGCCTCTAGCTTCTAAACGAAAAAGCAAAGTAAATAAAAAAATATCAAAGCCAAAACCAGCCGCCTCCTGTCTCAAAAATTAAAGGAAGAAGAAATGAAACTCCAAGCTGCCTAGCATCTGAAAGCTAACAACTCAAAAACTAAGCTACTGAACTCTGTCTGAAAACAAAGCAAGAATACTCCAAACTAAGCTGCTCAACTTTAGCCGAATGAAAAATGAAACAAAGCAAGAAAACTCCAAGCTAAGCTACTGTTGTAGCCGAATGAAAAACCAAAAGAAAGTGCAAGAAAGATAAACTGGCTGCGCAAAAACTAAAACAAAAGAAAGAAAATAAAAATACAAGCTAAGCTACCCTCCTTTGTGTTGCTGCTTCCAGCTAAATAAATATTGATTTTCTGCTGCTGCTGCACGTCCGAGTGTATACATCCATGTACTGTTGTAGAACCGACAAAGGGAGTAAGACCTGTTGTCTTCTTGTGCTTCCATGAGATTAATTGAAATAAATTGTGCAGAAGAACATGTGCGTCCAGCTGTCTTCCATCTCTCAGGTCTAAAATGCTCTTGCTTTCCAACAACATCTAGCGTGTGTGAGTGTCTTTGCTGCAGCTTGCCTGTGTGAGTGGCTGCTGTCTGAATGTGTGCTTTGCTGGTCTGCATGTGTGAGTCTACTGCAACGTGCTACGTCCATTGCTTCTCCTGTTGCTCTGCGTCTGCAATGTCCAGGTTGGTGCTGTCCGAATGAGTACTTTGCTGGTCTGCATGGGAGAGTTGCTGTAACGTTTTCTGCATGTGTGATGTGCTCCTGCATGTGTGAGTCCGAATGAGTGCTTTCCGAGTGAGTTTCTTTCTGCATGTGTATTGCATGTGTGAGTGGGTGTCACTTTTCTGCATGTGTGAGTGGGTGTCACTTTTCTGCATGTGTGAGCTGGTGTGAGTGTTGTCCATGTGATGTTGCATGTGTGAGTTTTCTGCAACGTGCTGTGTCCGAATGAGTTTGTTGCTGCATGTGTGAGTGTTCTGCAACATGCAGGTTGTGTGCTGTCCGGCTGTGTGTTGTTCGAATGAGGCCATCTGCCAGCTGCGTTGTTTACTACCTCTCCACAATTAAAACCATGGCTAAATCCTGCATGATATGCTCTAGCTAGGAAAGGTAATGACAAATTCCCCTGGCACCTGCATAGCCTTGTAGACTGGTACATGATGTTGTAACAAAATACTTGGAAGAAACATTGTGGTTTTTTTTTTCGGAAAGCAGTTCAAAGCACCATCCTCTCCATTGGATGATAGGATATCTCGAACCGACTACCACTCAGCTTAAAATTCTTCCACACCTCGCTCTTTGGGCTTTTCTCGATTCTTCCATTTCCCTTCTTTCCTGTTATAAGAGGAATAAAATTGAAATATTTACTTTCATGTGAAATAATTGCATTATAAATCTTCAAAAGTACTAAAAATATCATAATTATCAATTGACTCAAGTATTGTGATCTATTGCATAATTAAGTACTTAAATCATTTTTTTATTAAACAATTTATTTACTTAACTTAATCATGCAGTTTTAGCGCTTCATCACACCCCCAACTAGCTTTTTGCTAGACTCTAGCAAATAAAGTGAACGAATTCACGCGAAGGTGAGATTTCCAACTACAATTTCAAAAGAAGTTCAAGAATCACATGCCATGAAATAGACTTGTTGAGTTTAAGAACATTGGAGATAGATTAATATGAATTTTGTATCAACTAAGAGATTTATACACCATTTAGTTAATCAACCAGGGGAATTACATGTAACAAACAATTGAACCTAGTGGGGGAATCGGACCTATGAATGTGCGCCTACCCACACTTTCACAAGTCAGCCCTTAACACCAGTCTACCTAAAGGATTTTTTTTTTTTTTTGGATCCCTGGCTTGTCCCTTTTCTCATTTAATTCATTTTAGATTTCTTCCTAAGCCATTAGGATATGGTTCATTAGAGTCTCAAACAATTGAAGTGTAAATCAACCAACAATCACTCGATGTAATCTTTCTAGGCCTTTCGGGGTATGTGTTGTGTGCGTTTTAGCAAAACTTTTAACATCTTTCCCTTGGTTTAACAACTAAATAAAATGGACAAGTCCCTCTTTTGACATATACTCATATTTGCACTACATTCCACATGTTCCATGACCTCAACAAATCCTTTTTTTTTTTTTAATCACTTTCCAGCGTGTAAACTTCAAGAATAAGGGATTTAATCTGCTTTCAACTCATTACTAACACTCCCCCAAAGTGGACCAAAATATGTCTAAGGCATGCAAACAGAGAAATAAATTCTCTTCCACCCCCCAACTAGATTGTAGCATTGTCCTCAATGATGCAAGAGAAATGAAAGAATTTATACAAAGGGAGCAGTTAAGGGGCAAAACAACTAAAAGAAGAACCGAAAATTCAAAGAAAAACTGAAGGAAAGAGGAAAAGGAAGTACCTGGATAGCTTTGAAAAGAATGTAGCCAAAATAAAAGATAAAAACTAAAGAACAAAAGAAGACAATGAAAAGAAATGGATAGATCAAGAACCATCAATTAGGATCAAGCAAATGTAGAGTAGATTCCTCAGGTGCAAAGTTAGAAATAAAAGGCTTGAGCCTTTGACCATTAACCTTAAAAATGTTACCATTGAGAGGATTCATTATCTCTATAGCACCATGATGAAAAACAGTTTGTACCACATAAGGCCCACTCCATCGAGACCTTAACTTACCAGGGAACAAGTGTAACCGAGAGTTGTACAATAACACTTTTTGATTAGACTCAAAAGTCTTACGTTGGATGTGTTTGTCATGGAAGTTCTTCATTCTTTCTTTGGACAACTTAGAGTTGTTGTAGGTATCCATCCTCAACTCATCCAACTCAAACAACTGCAATTTTCTCACACAACCAGCTTTATCAATGTTAAAACTGCATTGCTTAATGGCCCAATACGCTCTATGTTCCAACTCTACAGGCAAATGGCAAGCCTTACCATACACTAGTCTATATGGAGACATGCCCAAAATGGTTTTAAAGGCTGTTCTATAAGCCCACAAGGCATCAGACAATCTCAAAAACCAATCCTTCCTGTTTGGGTTAACTGTTTTTTCAAGAATGATTTTAATCTCCCTATTTGCTAGTTCAGCTTGTCCATTGGTTTGAGGATGATAGGGAGTAGAGATTTTGTGATGGATACCATACTTCTTCATTAAGGCCGAGAAATGCTTGTTACAAAAGTGGGTGCCATTATCACTAATTATGGCTTTAGGCATGCCAAACCTTGCAAAATGTTTTATTTCAAAAATTATACAACAACTTGATGATCATTAGATTTGCAAAGGACTGCCTCAACCCACTTAGAAACATAGTCAACAGCAAGCAATATGTATAAATAGCCATAAGAAGAAGGAAATGGTCCCATAAAATCTATCCCCCAACAATCAAAAATTTCAATCACTAGTATGGGTTGCATAGGCATTATATTTCTCCTAGTGATTCCTCCTAATTTCTGACAAGGTTCATAAGTTTTACAAAAACTAAAGGCATCTTTGAACATGGTTGGCCAATAAAATCCGCTTTGAAGAATTTTGTTCACTGTTTTGTGGGCTGAAAAATGCCCACCACAAGCTTTCGTATGGCAAAAATTTAAGGCACCAGAAATTTCATCATTGGGCACACACTTCCTAATGATTTGATCTGAACAATACTTGAAAAGGTAAGGATCATCATAAAAGAACGATCTCACCTCATGCATGAATTTTCGTATATCTTGAGCGCTCCAATGAGGTGTTGTTTGTCCTGTCACCAAGAAATTTACTATATTAGCAAACCAAGGCAAATTTTTAACTAACATAAGATGTTCATTAGGAAAAGAATCAAGAACAGGTGTCGGTTGTTCAGTTTCAGCAACTGTGAGCCTAGACAAATGGTCGGCTACCACATTCTCTACTCCTTTCTTGTCCGTGATGATAATATTGAACTCATGGAGTAAAAGTATCCATCTAATCAACCTTGGTTTTGCATCTTTCTTTGTCAATAAATACTTGAGAGCTGCATGGTCAGTAAAGATGACTATAGGAGAACCAAGAATATATGCACGAAACTTCTCTAAAGCAAATACCATAGCAAGTAATTCTTTTTCAGTAGTAGAATATTTTTTTTGAGCAAAATTCAAAGTTTTACTTGCATAGTAAATGACATAAGGAAGTTTGTTCCTACGCTGTCCAATAACAGCTCCTATAGCAAAATCACTTGCATCACACATGATTTCAAAAGAAAGTGACCAATCAGGAGGTTGAAGAATAGGAGCAGTGGTTAGCAAAGTTTTAACCTGACAAAAAGCTTCTTGACACTCGGGTGTCCAATCAAATTTTACATCATTCATCAATAGCTTACATAGAGGCTTAGAAGTAGAGCTAAAGTCTTTGATAAATCTCTTATAAAAACCCGCATGCCCAAGAAAAGATCTAATGTCTTTTATTGACTTAGGTGTAGGAAGTTTAGAAATCAACTCAATTTTTGCTCTATCTACTTCAAGTCCTCTAGATGAAACAATATGTCCCAGAACAATGCCCTGTTGTACCATGAAATGGCACTTCTCCCAATTAAGTAGAAATTGCTTCACTTCACACCTGGCCAAAACAGCTTGTAAATTGGTTAAACAACTCTCAAATGAATCACCAAATACAGAAAAATTATCCATAAACACTTCTAGGGTGTTCTCAATCATGTCACTAAAAATGCTAAGCATGCATCTTTGAAAAGTTGCTGGTGCATTGCATAAACCAAAAGACATTCTCCTAAAAGCAAAAGTACCAAAAGGACAAGTAAAGGTGGTCTTTTCTTGATCCTCTGGTGCTATTTCTAATTGATAGTAACCGGAGAATCCATCTAAGAAACAATAAAAAGCATGTCCAGCAACTTTTTCTAACACTTGATCAAGAAAAGGCAAAGAAAAATGATCTCTCCTAGTGGCGGCATTCAACTTCCTATAATCTATACACATGCGCCAACCAGTAGAAATTCTGGTGGGAATCGATTCATTTTGCTCATTTTTAACAATGGTAAGCCCAGATTTTTTTGGAGCTACATGAATAGGACTTACCCACTTGCTATCCGAGATGGGATAAATGATACCCACATCAAGCAATTTCAACACCTCACCTTTAATCACTTCCTTCATTGTGGGATTCAACCTTCTTTGCATTTCCCTAGAAGGCTTTGCATCATCTTCTAAATAAATCCTATGGGTACACTTCAAGGGACTTATACCTTTTATATCAGCCATTGTCCAACCAATAGATTTTTTATGCTTCTTAAGCACATCTAGCAATTTATCTTCTTGTTCACTAGTTAAGTGAGAAGAAATTACCACAGGAAAAGTGCTTTGTGGTCCTAAGAAAGCATACTTCAACTCCAATGGAAGAGGGAAGAAGTCCAAAGTTGGGGATTGCTCCTCCGAAGGCTTGAGGGTTGATGTCAATGGTGGAAGTTGCTCAAATTTTGGCCTCCATGGTGGTGTAACTTGCTTAACTATTGAGGAAACAAGAGATGAGTTATTAACATTATCAAATATTTTGAAATTTTCTTCAAATTCCTCTAAAGAATCAATAAGTTGAAAGTAATGTGCAGAATTTTCATCAAAGAAATTTTCCAGTAAATTCACTTCATGAACTTCTTCAACTTCTTGCGGTTGCCTGCAAATATTAAAAATATTTAGCTCCAAGGTCATATTTCCAAAACTCAATTTTAAAACTCCACTTCTACAATTTATGAGTGCATTAGAAGTAGCCAAGAAGGGTCTTCCTAAGATAACAGGTGCTTGGAAAGTAGAATGATTAGTCAATTGCATGTCAATTACAACAAAGTCTACTGGATAGTAGAATTTGTCTACTTGAACCAAAACATCTTCCACAACACCTCTAGGAATCTTTATAGACCTATCAGCCAACTGCAATGTGATAGAAGTAGATTTCAACTCACCCAATCCAAGCTGAACATAAACATTATTATAAGGCAATAAGTTCACACTTGAACCTAAGTCTAATAATGCTTGGCCTCCCTATCATGCAAGCTATGGTAGGGGAACCTGGGTCCTTGTATTTGGGAGAAGTGTTGGTTTGGATAATAGCACTAACCTGCTCAGTAAGAAAAGCTTTCTTTCGCACATTCAATTTTCTTTTTACGGTGCATAAATCCTTTAAAAATTTAGCATAGGTAGGAATCTGATGAATAGCATCTAACAATAGTATATTTATCCTAACTTGCTTAAAAATTTCAAGAATTTCAACGTGATGCTTATCTTTGTGCAAAGGGGTTAACCTTTGAGGAAAAGGTGCAAGTGTAGTGCTTGGGACACTTTCAGATTTCACAGGATTATGTGCCTCATTTTCAGAAGGAGGTTTAGAAGTGTTACCATTCTTTTCTACCTCTTGAGCTGGAATGCCAATCACCTTACCACTTCTCAAGGTTGTAATAGCTTTGACTTGCTTGACATTTGAATCTCCTGCCACACTTTGAAATTAGTGGTTTTGGCCTTGGGGATTAGGCTGAGATTGTGCAGGGAACTTCCCTTTCTCTTGAGCACTCATGGTTGTAGTCAACCTTGTGACTGACCCTCGAATCTCAGCAATGGCTTGTGAATTTTGACTGTTAATAGCAGCTTGGCTTTGCATGAATTGCTGAAAATTGGTGGACAGCTGCTGGAAGTTGGTGGATAATTGCTGGAAATTGTCTTCAAGGTTCTTTTTCTGAGCTGGGACCATCTGGTTGGCATATTGAGATGGTCCTGGACCTCCTGGAGTAGTGTAGGATACAATTTGTGAAGGACCAGTTATGTTGGGTGCAGGTAAAGCAACTTGATCACCTCTCCAACTGAAATTAGGGTGATTTCTCCATCCCGAATTGTAGGTATTGGAATAAGGACCTGAAAAAGATTTAGCAACCATATTAACATCATTAGATTGATCTAAAAGAAATTCTTTAAAAGCTGGAATGGTTGGGCAATCATTAGTTGAATGCCCTTGGCCCTCACAAATATTACAGCTCAAGGTAATCTCAGGTACAGCTTGTACTTCATTCACTTTCTTCAGTTCTATGGTTTCTAATTTCTTAGAAATCATAGCCAACCTAGCATTCAAATCATCTACTTCTCTCAGATTATATTTCCCAACCCTTGAAATTGTCCTTGAACTTTCCGACCTATCATGAACATCAGATTTATCCCATGATTGTGCATTTTCGATAATCAAAATATTCAAAAGCTTCCTCAGGTTCTTTGTTAAAAAACGCTCCATTACATATGGTCTCCACAAATTGTCTCATTTTTTGTTGCAACCCCTCATAAAAAAAACTAATGGCCCTCCAATTCTCATATCTATGATGAGGACATGCATTTAAAAGGTCTTTGAATCGTCCCAACAATGATAAAATGTTTCGACATCCTTTTGGCCAAAATTCATGATCTGTCTTTTCAAGGCATTGGTTCTATGTATGGGAAAAAATTTCTTTAAAAATTCAGTTTGCATTTCTTGCCAAGCCCCAATGGATCTTGGTCTTAAGGAATTCTACCATGTCTTAGCCTTGTCTTTTAAAATAAAAGGAAACGGTTTCAATCTTATGACCTCATCAGTGCATGTTCTATCCATGAATGTGGAACACACTTATTCAAACTCTTTGATATGCAAATAGGGGTTTTCAGATTCCATACCATGAAAGTGTGGTAACAATGGAATCATCCTGGGTTTGAAATTAAAAGCATTTGCATTAATTGGTAAAATGATGCAAAAAGGTGTGCTAGTCCTAACAGGCTGAAGATATTCTCTAAGAGTCCTGTTTGGATTCTCCACTTCCCTATCATGATGCTCATTTTCAGCCATGATGCTATCAGTGTCTGATGATGATTCAACATAAGATGATGCAGAGCTAAAAGATATCAATGATTCTGTCCTAAACAGTCGAGATGTATGGTCTCTAGACCAACCAGTCATACAAATAAGAGTAGATAATCAAAGAACATGAAAAATAAACAGAGAGAAGGGAAAAGGATTAGATGTCACCCAGGCTGTGAAAAGGTTAATAGCTCTACAATGTCCTCTCAGCAGTAGAGGAATGCTCTAATAAGCACCAGTTGTCCCCGGCAACGGTGCCAAAAACTTGACTCCGTCTCGAATGTGCTTCCAAGTGTAGAAGTGTCAAGTTGTATCAAGGATAAGTCCAGGATCGTATTCCACATGAACAATGGGTTATCAAAGCGAATAAGAGATTTGTGAGTAACAAATGAATCAAGTATGAGAGATGAAAATAAAATTCAAATGCAATGCAAAAAGATAATCGAAGTTGAAATTAGAGTTTCTAAAAAAAACAAATTAACGAACACTTGGGTCTGGTATGAGACTCTCTTTATTTCGGATTCTAGATAATTTTCTTTATTAACAATCCAATCAAGGCATTTCTAATCGGAAGATAAAAAGTTAAGCTCAAGTTTCGCAATATTTTCCTAAGGGATTCTCTACTTTACTAGTCAAACACACATTAACAAACAACTGAGAGAGGCCTTGATAGTTTTCAAGCTTTTGTTGTGCCTTACGTCAACAACAAAACAAGAGCAAGAGCCGTAATCTATTTTCGATTTAAATCCGACTAGTAACATAGTGAAATCAACAATTAACAACAAAATATTGCATCGATCTAGAATCCAAAACAAATCAAGCTTCATTCCACAACCCAAGTTTCAAAATTTAGCTACACATGATAATTCTAACAGGAAAAGTTAATCTAAGTTGAATCATGATAAAATCTAAGAGAAAATTTCCAAACGAAATAAATCCTAGAGATGCTGCATGCAGGACAACTAAAGTAAAATGAAAACTAAAAATGTAGAGCCTGAGCTTCATCCGTCCGTAAACGTCCAAACTAAAAGCAGGAAAAAAAATTGAAAAACAAGAGTGCGAACGAGCTTCCGTCTACTCGCCCCTTGACTAAAACATAAAAGAAAATAAGAAGCAAAACTGAAAGTAAGAACCAGCCACTCCAAAGTTCTAAACAAAAAGTAAAGAAAATAAAACTCCAAGCTACTCTACTGCTCCACCGAAGTACTCAAACAAAAAGCAAGAAAAACTAATGTGTGACAGACAAAACCAATTACTTCAGCTGCCGAAAGTTTGAATGAAAATAAGCTACTGAATGAAGAAAAGAAATAAAACTCAACTACTCTACTGCTGCTCCTAGAACTGAAAATGAAAAGAGGAAGAATAATAATTCCAAAAACAGCCGCCTTGCATCTAAACTAAAAGAAAAGAAATAAAACTCCTAAGAACAAAACTAAGAACTACCAGCCTGCTCCAGGTCTGAACGAAAAGAAATAAGTAAAACTGTTTGGAAAGCAAAAAAAGTAAAAACAAACAAAACTCTACTGCTGCCTCTAGCTTCTAAACGAAAAAACAACGTAAATAAAAAAATATCAAAGCCAAAACCAACCGCCTCCTGTCTCAAAAATTAAAGGAAGAAGAAATGAAACTCCAAGCTGCCTAGCGTCTGAAAACTAACAACTCAAAAACTAAGCTACTGAACTCTGTCTGAAAACAAAGCAAGAATACTCCAAACTAAGCTGCTCAACTATAGCCGAATGAAAAATGAAACAAAGCAAGAAAACTCCAAGCTAAGCTACTGCTGTAGCCGAATGAAAAACCAAAAGAAAGTGCAAGAAAGATAAACTGGCTGCGCAAAAACTAAAACAAAAGAAAGAAAATAAAAATACAAGCTAAGCTACCCTCCTTTGTGTTGCTGCCTCCAGCTAAATAAATACTGATTTTCTGCTGCTGCTGCACGTCTGAGTGTATACATCCATGTTCTGTTGTAGAACCGACAAAGGGAATAAGACCTACTGTCTTCCTGTGCTTCCATGAGATTAATTGAAATAAATTGTGCAGAAGAACATGTGCGTCCAGCTGTCTTCCATCTCCCAGGTCTAAAATGCTCTTTCTTTCCAACAACATCCAACATGTGTGAGTGTCTTTGCTGCAGCTTGCATGTGTGAGTGGCTGCTGTCTGAATGTGTGCTCTGCTGGTCTGCATGTGTGAGTCTACTGCAACGTGCTACGTCCATTTCTTCTTCTGCTGCTCTGCGTCTGCAACGTCTAGGTTGGTGCTGTCTAAATGAGTGCTTTGCTAGTCTGCATGTGTGAGTTGCTGTAACGTTTTCTGCATGTGTGATGTGCTCCTGCATGTGTGAGTCCAAATGAGTGCTTTCCGAGTGAGTTTCTTTCTGCATGTGTATTGCATGTGTGAGTGGGTGTCACTTTTCTGCATGTGTGAGCTGGTGTGAGTGTTGTCCATGTGATGCTGCATGTGTGAGTTTTTTGCAACGTGATGTGTCCGAATGAGTTTGTTGCTGCATGTGTGAGTGTTCTGCAACGTGCAGGTTGTGTGCTGTCCGACTGTGTGTTGTCCGAATGGGGCCATCTGCCAGCTGCGTTGTTTACTGCCTCTCCACAATTAAAACCATGGCTAAATCCTGCATGATATGCTCTAGCTAGGAAAGGTAATGACAAATTCCCCTGGCACCTGCATAGCCTTGTAGACTGGTACATGATATTGTAACAGAATACTTGGAAGAAACATTGTGGTTTTTTTTTTCGGAAAGCAGTTCAAAGCACCATCCTCTCCATTGGATGATAGGATATCTCGAGCCGACTACCACTCCGCTTAAAATTCTTCCACACCTCGCTCTTTGGGCTTTTCTCGATTCTTCCATTTCCCTTCTTTCCTGTTGTAAAAGGAATAGAATTGAAATATTTATTTTCATGTGAAATAATTGCACTATAAATCTTCAAAAGCACTAAAAATATCAGAATTATCAATGGACTCAAGTATTGTGATCTATTGCATAATTAAGTACTTAAATCATTTTTTTATTAAACAATTTATTCACTTAAGTAACTTAATCATGCAGTTTTAGCGCTTCATCAAGCTCCATCGAGATAATGCCCCATCTCGGCTTGGGATCGTGATATACATGCACCCAAAAATCCATCTACACATGAAAACCCAGTTTACAATTTCCAACACATGTATATGTATGCACCGTGCAATGCAAACAACATGACACAAAGTACCCAACAATCCAAATCATTTAAACATAATTTACTCTGCCCTCAAATCCAACCAACCCTTGACTCCTCAAACTCAGTCCAGTATAACCAACTAATCACAATTTATTGTAAAAGCAATAATATATTTAAATCTAAATGGAAGTTTAAAAAATACTTACAACACTATAAAATAATTTTTGAAGGATCAACGTGCTGCCAAAGGCTGAGGAAAAGCAACGTAACAGTGTAAAATCATAATGGTTGTGGCCCGTGGGTTATAAATTACCCACTTTTGAATGGGGACAAACTAAAACTTGGGATTGATAGGGAATGAGTTAGAGGTGCTAGTGAAGCTAGTGAAAGTGGGGGTTAGCCGTGGGTGGTGGTGAAAACGGCGGTGGAAATGAAAAATGGCCAAAACATAATTGAACTCGTGGGGGTTGCTCCGGAGATGAATCAGAGCTGGAAATGGGTGGGTTAGGTCGAAAATGGGTCAATGATAAAGTGGTGAAGAGATGGTGGTCGGAGGTGAAGGCACGGCGGCCCAGGAGCAACACAACCATGTGGCTTGGAGAGGGGCATGTGGGCTAACAGTGGCGTCGGAGGGGTTGGAAATCGGTGAGGGAGCTTGCCGGCCGGTGGGGAGATGAATGGTGGCGACGGTGAGAGGTACGGTGACTACAGGTAGTTGGCTAGGGCAGATGAAGGAAACGGCATGGAGAGGGAGGGAGAAACGTTGCATGAGGGAGAAATCAAGGGAAGGAAAGAAGAAAAAAAAAGAAAGAAGAATAAAAAATAAGGAAAAAGAAAAAGGGAAAAGAAAAGAAAATGAGGTCCAATCTTTTCCAACTCAGGGTGTCAAACAGATCCAACAAAAATAGATTTTAAAACGGTGAGATAAATAAAATAATTTAAACATAGTGACTAAATAAAATAAAATAGTTAAAGCCCAACAATAAAATAATTTAAAATAAAGAGCATTTTAAATACAAAACAATACTTAATAATAAAAAAGCACCTTAAAATAAATTTCACAACTAAATAAATCCAATTAAAATTCGATAAGTTTAAAATAAAAGAATCAATATTTTAATTAAATTAAACTACTCATTTAATTAAAAAAAACATGTAAAAGCATGTTATCACACTCGAAACCAGTACTTTCAATTTTACCAGTTGAGGTCCAGTTTTCCCGATGAGCTAGCAAGGTCTGGTGCATAAGAAGTCAAGCTTAGAACAACAAACTAATAAATTAAAAGAATTTCCTAAACATAAAAATGATATGCAACAAAAATAAGAACTATAGTAAAACTATTATAGTATACATACATTATTTATAAGAATCATATTATCATATACGTTAGTGATAATATGATGGTTATATAAAATTAAAATTAAAAGTTTTTATGTTATATTAATTTTATGTAATAAAATTAAAATTTATATTATATAATATGTTATAGTAAAATTTATAAGATTAATTTTTATTTTATATTATATCAAATGTTATATTAATTTTATGATATTAGATTATTATACATGAGTTTCAAGATTTTAAAATTTCATATTATAGTAATTAGAAATTTAGCATATAATATATATAATATAAATAAATAACTATAAATAAAATATAGATAATATAAATAAATCATATAACAAATTATTTATATATAATAAAAATAATCTATATATATATATGAACTAATCTGGCTCGGTTCAGTTTGGTCTAAAAAACAAAAAACCAAAATCGAAATTAGACCAAACCGATTTTACACTGATCAAATTTGGTTTGGGCAGGTTTACCGATTTACTGCTTTTTATTTTCGGCCCTAATGAAATATTGTAGTATCTGGTATACCGCCTCCCCAGTATTGTGAAGAAAGTTGTGTTCCATACGATAGGATTTTATTTATTCTTAAATGATATTTCTATTTCCACCCAAGTAATTAAAAAAATCAATCTAAACATTCATATGCCAAAATTGTTAGGCCATTACTTCTCGAACTTTACATACTATCCACTCATTGTTACTTCATTTTTTGAGGTCTGAGAGACTATGTAATAAAGTAACAATGAAATCCACACAGTTCTTCAAGATAATTCTCTATTAGAATATTTGTACGATAGAAAACTGGTATAGACTTATTGTTAGCCCTCTCATAAAGTTGTAAGAAGGATAACAACAAGTTTATACAATATTCTAGTTTTGTAGAGAATGAATGGGGAATTATTCTAAAAAAATATGTAGCTTTCATTTCTTCAAGATCATCATTAGGTACAACCTATGCAAGATAGGAAGCCGGTATAAACTTATTATTGGTGGTCTTGTAACCTTGTAAGACAGATAATAATAAGTTTATATAAGCTTCTAGTCTTGCAGAAAATGAATGGAAAGTTATCATGAAGTGATCGGCTTTCATTGTTACTGCACTGCACTGTCTCTTTGACCTTTGGACATGATGCCCCATGGGGAATTTTGGCAAGTAATTCTTTAGTTTGATTTTTTAAGTGAATCGAGAGGGAAGAAAATCGTTGTTTAAGAATTATAATTGAAATCATATGGAACTAAACTTTCATCTAACATCATTATGAATGTAGAGTGATGAATTTGATTTTCTTGTTAGACCATTTCCGAAACATCATTATTGTTGATTAGAGACAGTTTAGTGTGTGTTAAGAATGACAAAAACTCCATCACTTAGAACAGTTGAATTAGGTCCATGTTCTAACCCATATTACATAACACTTAAGTGACTAGGATTTATTTACTATAGACTAATAATTTTTATTATTTTTATCTTATTCGAAGTCTAATTGTAATCACTAGTATTCTATTTCCTTGAGTTATTAAAACTAGTGTGTTGATGTTATTAACTAATTAGAACTAGTAATTTATAATGATCAAAATAGTAGTTTATGGTATATATTTTTTATCATGTACAAACAATTTCCTTTTGTTTTTATTCTAAGTACAATTTTTATAACTAGTTGTTACATCCTTAACTAAGTATTAACTAGAATTTATTTGATTAACTAATTATAACTACCTGGTATTTTAAATTATGAGAAAATTAGGGAGACAGTGACTTCTTCTTCTTCTACTTCTTTTTCTTTTTTTTCTTTTTTTTAATGATGGAGTAATATTAATTACACTATGTTGACAATTGGCTAAGTATAATTTTTATAAGATTTATATTTTCTTTACTAATTATAACTAGTATTTTTTATCTTATTATTTATAAATAGTATTCTAATTATAATCATAAAAATATTAATTTTTAGTACTATTATCGTGACATCCACATTTTTATTTTTATTCTAATTGAGCTAGATATAACTAGTATTTTAATTACCTGACTAGCTATAGTTAATATTCTCTTTTTAACTTCAATGTGATGTGGAATTCTAAACACTACAATTGTTTTTTCTTTATACACTTAGCTATTCTAACAAATAATATAATAAATCCCAAGTGACATATATAGTCGCATCATTATATACTCTAAAGCTCAACATGCTTGCTAATTCCAGCATCCATTAACAATACTTGTGATTCGTTGGTTGTGCCAGACTGAGTCCGAGTCAGGGATTGGTTGGATTGGAGGACGGAGCTATTTATTTGATTGTTTGATGTTGTTGATTGATGTTGAAAATTGATGTTGTTGGATATTTTTGGTATCTTGTCATATGCATTGCATAGTGCATGCATGTGCATGTTTGAAAAGGAAAATTGGATTTTCGTGTAATTGTATGCATGCTCATGCGCATATTTGAAAACTGGGTTTTTATACAAGAAAGGATTTTGGATGTGTTTGAAATAAATGGATTGAACGGTTTGAGTTAGAGTCACTGTAGTGATGATAGTAGAGTCCTGCTTGTGATTCCCGCCTACAGTGCACCCGTAGGGATGGTGGTAGAGTCCCGCCTGCGATTCCCACCTACAGATGGAGTTATAGGAATGGTGGTAAGTAGGGACGGTGGTAGAGTCCCGCTTGTGATTCCCGCCTACGGTACACGCGTAGGGATGGTGGTAGAATCCCACATGTGATTCCTGCCTACAGTGCTCTGGTAGTTGGTTAATGGGGAAAATGATGAGATTTGATGTTTGGCTATTTTCTGGGAAATGGCTATTGTTTTAATGGATTGGATTTTTGGGTCAAAATGGGATTTTGGCATGTATGTAAAATTGGTTATTTTGGGAAAGAATGATTTTCGGGACGTATGACATCATGTTCGTGCATTTGGTTATTGCATGAATGTATTTTTATCTTGTGGTTTACTTGGATTGTTACTTACCTGCGGTACCCTTTTTTGGTACCATATACTTTGATGCAGATAATGAGGAGAATGAGCTTGAGGATGCGGCTCTGCCAAAGGAGTGATAGGGGATCACTCATGGGTTGAGATTTATTTCCTGTTTTTGGTTATTGTTTTTGATTTTATTATATTTATACTGGTTAACTATAATATTTTTGGTACGCTTATGTTTAAGCAGACTTGTATTTAAACAATTCTGGTACTTAGTTAACTAAACTTAATTATTCCGCTGTGTTCTTTGTTGTACATGTTGCATGTACAAACATTTACACGTGACGATGGGATGTATGACCCGTCTTGTCATCATTCTGGATGCCTTGATTCCCTAGTTTCCGTATGTAGGGGTCAGGGACGTCATACTGCTTGGTCAAATGAAGCTTATTTGGAGACGTGATTAAGGTAGCGACAACAAGAGGATCTATGGAGGGACGTAGCAGTACCAAGAAATGCTTCATGAGATGTAAATAATTATGTCACGACAATTTATGCCTCCACCATCTTTGGGATATTTTCTATATATGATAATTTAGTCAATGGATTTGAATAGTTGAATGGGATACAAGCATACATCTATTATAATATGCTATAATATTAGGATTTAAAATATATGATTTGAATAATTTAATGAGATTTATAATAGTTAATTTGATAGATTTATAGTACTATATATAGAATAGTATATGTATACTATACTAAAAATTATATTAGATAGCTTTAGATTTATCATAAGTTAACTCATTAATGTAGATTATAAATTAGATTAATAGATTCAAGTACATAGAGATATAAGAAATATGTTATGTCATTCGAATAGAAGATATATTGTTTGAACAAAATGTATCATCTTTGAACTCCTGATATTACATTCAAACTACATATAATGACGTACTGTTCAAATACTAAATTATCCGTTTGAACGGAAACCAATGTGAATAAATACTTGAATCCTTCCCTCAATCCACATATCCTTCAAACTTCTCTCACCTATTTCTCACATCTATTTGAATTCCCAACTATCATTCACCACCATCTTTGCCACCACCGCTATCACACATTTCTCTAGCCGCCAAAATGTATGTACTTTATCCATTGTATGTTATTCACCTAACCAATGGGGCTCGGATCCCATTTGTGGGCCCAAACCCCATTCCTTTATTTTTAAGCCACCACACACAATGGATGGTTGTGTGAATGAGGGAGTGCCATAAATATTTATGGGAGAAAATCTATCAATCTAGAAGATTGATGGCTTTAGTTTTAGGAATGAGTTGACTCAGCCATTAATGTCTTCTCAACTCTAGTATTCTAACGTGTCCTCTAAACATTCAAACTTTTAAAGTTGCCAAATGCTATTAACATACTTTCAAACACCAAGTTGTAGAGTTTGAACACTATAAACTTAACGTTCATATATATGTTCGAACATAATTTCTATCCATTTGAACATTCTTTTGTTTCAAACCATGTCATTCCCCACTATGAGTAATTATATTGTTCAAACAATGTCAAGTTGAGTTTGAATACCAACCTGAATCTGGTTCGAGATTAACTTTTATTCAAATACTGCTTTCTGTTTGAACGAATATTACATTAGTTTGAAAAACAACCCGAATAAGTGTTCAATGAGTACTAATTTTATATACGAGTTGGTGTTTTAACATTGTTTATGTAGTTTGAACACCAACCCAAATATGTGTTGAACATTTTCATTAGCTCACAATCTGATTGTTGTTTGAAGAAAGAATACATTCGTTCGAAAATCAACCTAAATAAGTGTTTAAATTAGTAATAAGTTTATATACGGGTTGGTGTTTGAACATTGTTTACATTAGTTTGAACACCAACCCGAATACGTGTTCAACATTTTCATTTTCTCACAATCCATTTGTTGTTCAAATGAAGAATATGTTTGTTTAAACATCAACCCAGATAAGTGTTCAACTTAATAGTAAGTTTACATACGAGTTGGTCGAATATTGTTTATGTTAGTTTGAACACCAACCTGAATGTGTTTTTAACATTTTCATTTTCTTGCAATTTTCTTGTTGTTTGAATGAAGAGTACATTCGTTTTAAATCAGACTTTACACATCATGTATATTAGTAGATTGAAATGTGCTAAGTTAACAGAGGGAACATCGTTGACTGCAATGAACCGACTTCCCAGGTCGATACTTTTCAAGAGGGCCATTAAGCTTAATGACTTCAACAACATCATTTGGGAAGGCAGGACTCTGTTGTCTATATTCACTGATAGCCCTCTTGACTACACCTGCTGTTTGTCAAATATCTAATAGCTTAGGGTGCCTTCTATGTTGTACCTTTAACTCATCAAAGTCCATCACCTTCACTTCCTGAATCCAGGCTATATAACCTCCTCTTGTTGGGAAATTTCAAGCAACAATGTCCTCATTCCATTGAGGATAGAATTTACCCCCTACGATTCATCTACATTCTCCACTTGAGATTTCTAACAAAGTACATTGGCAACCAAGTTGGCCTTCACTAGGTGATACCTGATCTTGCACTGATAGTTGCTAATTACATCCGACCACCTACTCTATCTTATGGATGAGAAGGTGCTTTAGAATTTTATGATTTGTATAGATCTCATAGGCTTCACCATAGAGATCGGGTCGTAAGATCGTCTAGGGAGACCACAACTTCTAACTCTAGATGATGACTATGGTAATTCTTCTCATGATCCTTTAGTCAATGCAATGTGTATGGCACCACCGACCTTGCTACATCAAATTGCACCTGTAACCATATTTGGATAAGTCATTGAAAATCACCATTTGCTTGTGTGGCTCAGGTAGGGCCAACATGAGGCTTGGGGTTAGTCATTTTGGTCAAGATCATGAGTGGACTTGAGGGCTAGAGAAGCCTTCCATGATTCTCCTATAAAAACTAGCAAGTCCTAGAAAGTTTCTGATCTCAAGGTACTCCTGGGACGCTGCCAGTCTACCACTACTTTGATCTTGCTAGGGCCACCACTACAACATATTGGAAATCACATGGCCAAGAAACTTCACTTCCTCCAGCCAAAATTTTTTCATACAATTGGTGTGCTCATGCAGTTTCACTAATAATCAGTCCTAGGTGGTTCATATAGTCTCCCAGATCATGTGAGTAGACCAAAATGTAGTTGATAAAAACCACTACAAAATAAATCCAAGAAGGCCCTAAACACCTAATACATACCATCCATGAATGTAGCAAGTGCATTGGCCAATCCAAATGGCATCACCATGAACTCATAGTGTTTGTACATAGTTTGGAATGCATTTTTGGGCTATCCATGATCCTTAACTAGTGATCCTTAACACTGTCTCTCCTTGCACTTGGTCAAACAGTCATCGATCCTATTTAAGGGTTACTTATTCAGTTCTTTTTAGTCTATGTACATCCTAAAAGTCTCATCCATCTTCTTGACAAATAATACCAATGCCCCCCACAGTAACAAACTCGGTCTGATAAATCGCTTGTCTGGAAGCTCATTTAGTTGCGTCTTCAGCTCTCTTAATACCAATGGCGTCATCCTATAAGTTGCCTAGTGTACAAGAGCTACTCCAAGCTCCAAAATGATTCCAAACTCAATCCCCTAGATGGGGGGAAATCCTAGTAGATCGTCGTAAAGATCTATTGGAACTTCTTGAATACTGGAATTCCCCTTACTAACTTCTTCTTTGTCAGTTTTAGCACTACTTGAACTAGGTATGGTTCCACTCCACTCGCCAAGTCCCTCTTAGCTTGTAGAGTTGTTATCATCTTTGGAATCGTCTTTTCTTTCTATAACACTAATTGGTTCCAGGGGTCGACTAACTCACCAATTGGATCGTTGATCGTCAACTCTATTTGGAAGACAAAGTTCATTCCCTTCGTGCATATGCCAAGATGGTGCTCAATGATATCATTGTCAATCTCGGGCATGTCTTTATGGCTCCAAGCAAACACATCATTTTGTTTGATTAGGAACTGCTTTCATTGCTACCTTATCTTTGACTTGATTTTGATTCTGATACTTGTTGTGGCTTTAGGATGGTTTGAGTCCAAGACCCCAAGTTCCAGAAGTTTGTTCACCTCAGCTCGTCTCAAATTCGCTCATCCCTCATTTTGACCTCATGGTCAATAGGTTCTTGTGGCGATGGTGGTGCTTCACTACACTTCGAGCTCTCCACCATTCATACATCTTTTCTCCCATTTTTTAGCTCTTGTACATTAGTCTCTTGCCAATACTTGCTCGCCATGTACTAGTCCTATGCCTTCTTCCATCGATAATTTCATCTTCAAGTGATAGGTGGAAGTCACAACCTTTAGGCTATTCAGGGATGGGCGCCCAAGAATAGTGTTGTAAGATAAGGGAGCCTTAACCACAAAACATTCAATCATGGTGGTGGCATTGCAAGGTCCTTTGCCAGCTAACACATGAAACGTTACAGTGTCCATAGCTTGAGCCACATCTACAGAAAACCCTTTCAATGGTTTGGGCAAAGGGCATAGTCAGCTTTGGTCAATTCCCATTTTTGTAAAAGCATCCTAGAAAATGATGTTGGCCAAGCTACCAGTGTTGATCAAAATCCTGCTGGTGGTATATCTGGCTACCAACAACGTTACCAACAGTGTGTCATAATGGGGATACTGGACCCATTGCAGTCTTTGTTTTCAAAAGATATGGCAATTGCTTTCTCGTTCCTCGCTTGCTTTGGGGGCCTCTCTGTTGAGAACAGTTTCTCATCTCTGGCCCTCCGTGCATACACTTTTCTACTGATGGAAATGAAATACCCCTAGCAAATCCTCCTGCTATCATCAAGATCTCGCCTAAGGTGTATTATTCCTGGCTAGGCTTTGGTGATGAGCATCTTGGGGTTTCCCCGCATTTTCCTTCGTCGTTTCGGGCTTACACTTTTGTGTGGCCTACAAGTCTACTCTATCCTCTAGATTGAAGATTGCCCTTTAGACATTGAATGTTGAGCAACCAACCATTCCAACTCCCTATTCTCCCTCATTGTTTCTTTCTTCTTCTTCAGGAAGTAGCAATCTTCCTTCCTATACCTTTCCACTTGGCCGTAAGTGTAGAAACGATGATTTCTCCAATTTCGATCTCCATTACTCCAATTTTGGTCTCCATTACCTCGTGCATGTTCCTCACTTTCTGCTTGCATGTTCAAATTTGTGTACAAGCCTAGAACTTTTGTTTTTGAAGGGCGTGCCTCCATCCCGTCTCCTATCATATTGGCCCCTTTTGGCCCTTTTCGATTCCTTTTTAGCACTTGGTTTCATGGAGGTATTCCCTGCTTGTTCCAATTCAGACGTTCTTGGTCGATAGGGTATCTTCATTCGCCCTATCTATGAAGTCTTGCTATGTTGTGGGAGTCATTCTTGCCAATTCCGTCATGAATGGGATTTTTGGGCATACACCTCTAGGAGAGCAACGAGCATAATCTTCTCGTCTTGATCATCAATGTTGATGTGCTCCTTGTTAAACCTGGCTAGGTACACCTTCAAGCTTTTGTCCTCCCATTGTTTAACAGTTAGAAGGTACGTCACGGGCTATCTTCTCCTTTTAATAGCCATAAATTGGACAAGAACTATGGAGCGAGTTATTGGAAGGTGTCTATGGAACTTGGCTGCAAGGCTCCAAGCCATCCTTTTGACACCACTTTCAGAGTTAAGGGGAAAGCCCAACAAGCGATTTTTCTATGGAATATGTAAAGAGTCATGTGAGTTTTAAATGACTCTAGATATTCTAGGGGATCCTTAGAATAGTCGTACAGTTCTATTTGAGGATCTTTAAACTTTGGTGGGAGCGACACTATTATTATCTTAGTGTTGTAAGGCAAGTCGGTGCTTTTCAACAGATTGTCGATAGAGGAGGATGTGCCTAACTTCGTGGCTATCTCCTTGGATTTAGCCATGAGTTGATGCAAACCTTTGTGCAGCTTCCTCTTCTCTTCACCATCAAGGTTCTTTCTATCTGTATTTTGTGATTCTGCTTCGTTTCTTTCAGTATGGCTTGGTGTAACAATCTCTACACTTTTTGTTCCTAATAGCCTTATTGTCTTGTTGGAGGCTCTCCATCTACAGAGTCATCTTCTTCAATCTCTCTCTTCTATTTCTATAAATCTTCCCTCCATCCTACTGTTTGCTCGATCACTTCTTGTTATTGTATCTAGATCGCCTATTACTTGAGAGCACGTTATAGTAGCATATGAAAGGCACGTTACAATGTATGGAAAAGAGATCCCATAGATGTCACCAATTGTTGTGGATGTTTGTTATATCTACTCAAATGACTTCAAGTACCTGCACTTAGAAGGTAAGTGGAGCTCGATCGATATGGTGGGGGACACCTTCGATGCCTAACTCAGTGTAGAGTTTTGAGAATATTTCTAGTTTCATTGACTAGTTCTTTTAGAGCATAGGTCATATAATTTAGATTTTCTATTAGAGCATTATAAAAAGTAATAGAGCTTACCCCTTGGATCAGAGTGTACCAGTTCAAGCAGTACCGCTCAAAACTTCTCTCTTTGTAGGTTTCTGAAGCGTGACTTTTGTTCTCGGATAAACCATTCTACACTTCATCGATCTCAATCACGTGACTAGATGGTTAACTTTATTAATTTAAAAAAGGGAAATGATGCGTCCACCCACTATGAATCCCGATAAAAACTATCGATTATCTTTTTTTCTTTATTTAATTATTAACAAAGTGCTTTTAAATGTTTAAAATAATTTAAAGTGTTTAAAAAATCACATAAAATAAAAATTATATCTTATGCTTTTCGATAGAAATTTTCAAAATTACCTCTAGGTGGCTCTAACCATTTTCATTCAAAATGGTTTCGATAGTAAGTTGAGATGAGATATTGAGTTAAAACATTTTATAAGATTTTGAAAAAAAAAATTGAAGAAAAATATTATAAAGTGAATATATTGTTATAATACAATTTTTTTAAAATTATTTTTGTTTATATTTGAAAATTTTGAATTTTTTAATATTTTATTTAAAAATTTAGAAAAGGAATAATGATTAACAAATAATTAAATGAAAATATTGAAAATTTGAAATTAAAAAGTATTTACATTTATAATATTTAAATATTAAAATAAAATGAAATAGAATTAAATGAGTTGGAATGAAATCTCTCTCCCAATCCATACCTAAAAAAACGCACATGGCGACCCAACTCATGTTGCATCGAGTACCAGAACTCATAATTTTTCCCTTCTCTCCATATCATATATAGTTGCAAGAAAATGGTTAAAGCAACACATGCAGCATTGACCAGCATCGTATACGATAAAAGGGTGCAAGGGAAGAAAACAAAACATTAAAAAAAACATAAATCAAGTGGGTGATCACATATATAGGATGGTACTCGATGCTACATGAGTGTCTCAACTTGTAATTTTATTTTTTTTAATTTTTTGTTTTCTTCCACTGTCTCCTTTTTTCGTATACGATGCTGGTCAATGCAGCATGTGTTGCTTTTACCTTTTTTCTTGCAGCTACAAGAGTCCAAGACGGATAGTTAGAAAAAAACAAAATAAAATAGACCCCTTAGATCAGAGTGTACCACTCAAACTTCTCATTTTAGGATTTTGAAGCGTGACTTTGTTCTCGGACAAACCACTTCTACACTTCATCGATCTTGTTGAGAGAAAAATGAGCGTATTGGCATATTCTTGTAAAAATCTGTGTAAAATAGTGTTGTAACAAGTGTTGTTGCAGAAAGGCTTGAAGATTGGTCAAAGAAGGTGACTTCGCTCGACCCTCGCTCGACGGAACGCTCGAGCGAACTTGGGCAGATTGCATCGCTCGACCTTCGCTTGACATACAGTTCGAGAGAACTCAAGCAGATTCGACCGCTCGAGCCTCGCTCGATACTGAGCTCGAGCAAACTCAGGCAGAGTGTGTCGCTCGACCCTCGCTCGACACTTAGCTCGAGCGAACCCAGGCAGAGTCGACCGCTCGATACTCGCTCGACAGGTCGCTCGAGCGAACTTTGGCAGATTGTTTCGCTCGACACTTCGCTCGAGCCAATGTTCCAAATCACTTACAATGTAGGGTTTTGAACGCCTCATTTGATGGGAACTATAAATAAAACAGGTTAACTTCTGTTATAGGTGTGGAGAATCAGAGCAAAAACCCTAAGGGCCTCCAAGAACTTCTTAGAGCAAACTCTCCCCCATTTGTTTGATTCTCTCTTGGATAAAAATTTCTCCACCACAACTCATTCAAAATCAACTCTTACTTGAGTCCATTGAAGTGGACATTTTTGTTGGCCGGAAGAGTCCGGAGCTACCGTTGATGCAGAGATCGAGAGGTTCTCTTGGGAAGCTATAGGAAGGTCGGAGTTCCGACACTACATGCGTGTAGAGATCGAGTGGGTCACTCGTGGTGTTGCAAGCCAAGTTTAGCTACTACAAAGGTTTTGTGAGTGTCTCTAAATTGGTTGTAACAAACTAAAATTTCTATAGTGGATTTGAGGTGGTGCCTTACACCCGGAGTGGTTTTAGATTTTGAAGATGTTCTTCAAACGAGTTTTCACTCTGTGATCAAAATCATGTGTTGATTATTTTTGTTATTTGATTCATTTATTAACTGCTTGTTTGTCTAATTTTCAAAAGGCCATAAAAATTAGATTACACCTATTCACCCCCCCTCTAGGTGTAGTGTTGGGTAAAACCACTACTTTTTCAATTGGTATCAGAGTGGGTTCACTCCGCTAGGATTTAGTTCCTGAGTGTGATTCTGCTGTAGTGGTTTAAATGGATAGGTCTCAATCACTCACATCTCCACCATATTTTGATGGAAACAACTATGCTTATTGGAAAGTGAGAATGAGAGCATTCTTGAAATCTGTGGATGAATGAGTATGGGTTTCCATAACAAATGGTTGGATAGAACCAGAGGTTCTTGTTGACGGAGTGCGGACTCCCAAAAGTGTAGAAAATTACTCTAGGGATGAAATAAGTGAGTGTGGTTGGAATAGCAAAGGGCTTAGTGTGATCTTTATGGCTGTATCCCAGGAAGAATTCAAACGGATATCAATGTGTCAAAATTGCAAGGAAGCTTGGGATATTCTTGAGATTACCCATGAAGGTACCAAGGCTGTAAAGAATTCTAAGCTTCAAATGTTGACTACTAGTTTCGAAGAGTCGAGAATGAAGGATGATGAAACATTTGATGCTTTCTATGCCAAACTAAATAATATCGTCAACTCTCGCTTTAATCTAGGAGATAAAATTCCTGAGAATGGAGTTGTGAGAAAAGTTCTCAGATCTCTTCCTGAGAGATTTTGTCCTAAGGTTACGGCTATTGAGGAAAGCAAAGATGTGGATACTATGAGAATTGAAGAATTGGTGGGCTCCCTCCAAACATATGAACATACTCTTCCAATGGACAAAAAGCATAAGTCCATAGCAGTCAATACTGTTAGAGAGGAGTCAGATGAGTCATCCGATGATTTGGCTATGAGTGACAAAGAAATAGCATTTTATGCTAAGAAATTCAGGAAAATGTTTGTGGCTAGAAATAAAAAGAATCAGAGCCTAGAGAAGAAAAAGTTTGAAAGATACAACAGAGGCTCAAGTTCAGGAAACAAGGATAGAAACTCTGAGAAGCACACTAGAACAAATAAAGATAAGGGTCAGTCCAGTGTGCAGTGTCATGAATGCCATGGTTTTGGACACATTCGCCTGGAATGTCCAAACTACAAAAAGGCAAAAGAAAGAGCAAAAATGGCATCCCTAAGTGAGAGTGAATCAGAGTCAAGTGATTCATCGGGGAACTCTTCCCCAAAAAGAAATCTGAATTACATGGCATTCACTGTCTCGGTAGATAGCAAGAGTCAACACAGTGAAAATGTGTCGGATGATGAGAGCAAGTCTGGAAATGAATCTGAATATGAAGATGAGCTGCAAGAAGTTTATGAGAAGTTATACAAGGAATGTGTTAAATTGAGGAAACTCAACAAAGTGCACATTAAAGAGATAGACTTCATTAAAAGAGAAAATGAAGAGCTTCAAGGCAAATTAACTGAGGCCATTGTTCTAGCTGATTAGTTTAAAATGAAGAAGGTGTTTCTAGAAGATGAGTTAAAAACTCATGAAAGTGAAATAACCTTGCTAAAAGAAAAGCTGAAATCCTTCTCCAGCGGGAATCAAAAGTTGGATGAAATCCTAAGTTTTGGAAAGTCCCCTAGTGACAAGAGTGGACTAGGATATGATGCAGTAAACTTTGAAACTGCAACCACCTCAAAGGTCTCCCACAAAAAGGAGAAGAAGACTGTGTTTGTTTGTGAATCAGCAGTTAATGGAAAGACTAACCCATCTGACAAGGGCAAGAAATCATCTCATGTCCAAATGGGTGTTCTGTCTCATGTGAAACCAAAAACTAGAAATGCAAGACCCATTTGTCATCACTGTGGTAAAACAGGTGATGTTGTAACGGAGTGTTTTAAGCTGAAAAGATACATCGGGTATGAACATGCACCTTCTCAAAGCAAAAGTATGCACCCTCCAAACATGGGTAAACGTCTCATAACTGCTCCTAAGTATACCTCTTCATTCAGGAGACAAAGAGATAGCAAAGAAAACTATATGTGTCATAATTGTGGTAGGGCTGGCCACATCCGACCAAATTGCTATGAGCTTAGGAAGAATCACATGAAAAATGGAGATAGACAACCAAGAAGAGGGCATCTAAATCTTTGGAGTCAAGTCATGGCCTTAACTAGGCAAAATGAGATGCTGAATGTCAAGTTAGACCAACTGTCAACTACCAAAAAGGGTGGTTCTCCAAAAGTTATAAAGATGTGGGTCAGAACTGGAGAAAGAAACACATGTCATGTGGCACACATTGCTAGTGGGTGCTCACGTCACATGTCAGGTGATAGAAGTTTGTTTAAAACTATTGAGGAATACAAGTGTGGAACAGTAACTTTTGGAGATGGTGGAAAAGCTGATATAATTGGAAAAGGTGAAATTGATATACCTGGACTACCTGTCTTGAGGGAAGTACTGTTTGTTGATGGATTAAAAGCAAATCTCCTCAGCATAAGTAAAATGTGTGACAATGGTGCTGAGGTTTGCTTTTCAAGAGAAAAATGCATTGTTTCAGATAATGATGGAAACTGCATGATGCAGGGAACGAGGACATCTGACAATTGTTATGGCATCACTCCTAATTTTCAATATAGTTGCAACAGTGCTAAGAGTGAGGCAACAGACCTGTGGCACCAAAGACTTGGACATGTGAATCATAAAAATCTGTCCAAGATTGCCAAGAAAGATATGGTGATAGGGTTAGCTGAGCTGGGTAAAGTGGAGACTCCTGTGTGTGGGTCATGTCAATTGGGAAAACAAGTCAGAACAGCTCACAAGAAAACGACGGCTATCCTAATTGAACAACCTTTGGAGTTATTGCACATAGATCTTATGGGACCCTCTAGAACTGAAAGCTTGGGGGGAAAGAGATACATACTGGTAATGGTGGATGACTTCACCAGATATTCATGGGTAGAATTTTTGAGAGAGAAAGCTGAAGCTCCTAATGTGATTAAAATCTTGTGCAAGAAGCTTCAAAATGAGCAAGGAAAGGTAATAGTCAGAATTAGGAGCGATCATGGAAGAGAATTTAACAATTCAAATCTTGAGAGTTTTTGTGATGAAGAGGGCATCAGTCAAGAATTTTCTGCCCCTATCACTCCACAGCAAAATGGAGTGGTTGAAAGAAAGAATAGGGTGATTCAAGAAATGGCTCGAGTCATGATACACAGTAAGAATGTTCCTACCCATTTCTGGGGAGAAGCTGTGAACACAGCATGTCATATTATGAATAGAGTCTATCCGAGACCAAACACTTCCAAAACACCATATGAACTGTGGAAAGGAAAGAAACCAAATGTGAAGTACTTCAAGGTGTTTGGAAGCCAATGCTACATTTTGAGAGACAGGGAAAACTTAGCTAAGTTTGACCCCAAAAGTGATGAAGGGATTTTTCTTGGATACTCTAGAAACAGTCGTGCGTATAGATGCTACAATCTGCACACTAGAACTGTAATAGAATCCATAAATGTGGTAGTGAATGATGCTCCTGAAGAGAAATTGAGTAAAGATGAGCCATCTCACTTACCAAGTGGAATTGAAAGAGAAGATAGTGATGCAGTAAGGGAAAACTTGGAGTCCGCATCAAATGAAAAGATAAAATGCCAAAAGGAGCCTTCTTCAAGAGTAAAGTTGAATCATCCTCAAGAAAATATTATAGGAAACCTAGATGAAGGGATGAGACTAAGAAGAAAAGTGATAAATCAATTGGCTCACTCAAGTTACATCTCACAAATTGAGCCAAAAAGGGTTGAAGAAGCTTTAAGTGACGAAAATTGGTTAAATGCGATGCATGATGAAATAAATCAATTTGTGAGGAACAATGTGTGGTATTTGGTGCCAAGACCAGAAAGTCACAATGTGGTAGGCACAAAATGGATTTTCAAGAATAAGTCTGATGAGAATGGAATCATCGTGCGAAATAAAGCAAGAGTGGTTGCTCAAGGGTATGCCCAGATGGAGGGTATAGACTTCAATGAGACTTTTGCTCCGGTTGCCAGACTTGAGTCCATTCGAATTTTGTTGAGCATCGCTTGTCATATGTGCTTCAAGCTCTATAAAATGGATGTCAAGAGTGCTTTTCTGAATGGAGTTCTTCAAGAAGAAGTATATGTTGAACAACCAAAGGGTTTCAAGGATCCAAAATATCCTAGTCATGTCTATAGGCTGAAGAAAGCTCTTTATGGCCTAAAACAGGCTCCCAGAGCTTGGTATGACAGACTAACTTCCTATTTAGAGAACCACAAGTTTTTGAGAGGAAGTGTGGATAGGACATTATTCATCAGAAAAGCTGGAGAAGACATAACAATTGCTCAAATCTATGTGGATGACATTGTTTTTGGATCTTCCATTGACACTCTAGCTCTTGAGTTTGCTGATGAGATGAATAATGAATTTGAGATGAGCATGGTAGGTGAACTAACCTTTTTCTTGGGACTCCAAGTAAAACAGTTGAATGATGGGTTATTCATATCTCAATCCAAATATGCAAAAGATCTAATCACAAAATTTGGATTAGATGGCAAGAGCCATGCTAGAACTCCCATGAGCACGAGTGTTAAGCTAAGCGCTGATCTGTCAGGCAAGGATGTTGAGCAATCCTTGTATAGGAGCATGATTGGGAGTTTGCTGTATCTCATTGCAAGTAGACCAGACATTGCCTTTAGTGTTGGGGTGTGTGCTAGATTTCAAGCCAATCCAAAAGAATCACATTTGATAGCTGTCAAACGCATACTTCGTTATGTGAATGAGACGATTAACTATGGGATTTGGTATTCTAGAGACTCTAACACTGAACTTGCAGGCTATTTAGATGTTGATTGGGCAGGTAATGCAAATGATGGGAAAAGCACCTCTGGTGGGTGTTTCTATGTTGGGACGAATTTGGTAGCCTGGATGAGTAAGAAACAAAACTCAATTTCCATGTCCACGGCTGAGGCTGAATACATTACTGCAGGGAGTTGTTGTTGCACGCAATTGTTGTGGATGAAGCAAATGCTATGTGACTATGGCATTGCTGAAGGTGTGATGAGCGTCTATTGTGACAATACCAGTGCTATTAACATTTCAAAAAATCATGTCCAACACTCTAGGACCAAGCACATTGACATTAGGCACCATCTCATTCGGGAGCTTGTGAAAACAAAGGTTGTGACACTTGAGTATGTTCCCACCGAACATCAACTAGCCGACCTTTTTACAAAACCCTTGGATAAGCTTCGTTTTGAACTTCTTAGAAAGGCTATTGGGATTTGTGCTTTGACATAAGCCCTGAAACATGCATAACATGCATTACATGTTTTTCATGCACTTTCATTTTTTTTTTTTGTTGTTGATGTTTGGGTTGCATGTGTTAGTTGTTTAGTTTTATTGTCATTGATTGCTGCCCCTACATGCACTCCATGATTGCGCTATATAATAGTGGAGTTGTTAATTCTAAAATCTAGGTGCATGTATCTTTTGAGATTTGTATCATATAACTATGTTTTACAAAGGTTTGGAACATGAGTATCTCGTGTAATCTGTGACTGGCATCACACACTTCACTCCAAACTCGGTCAATTGACATTTCACCACTTGTGAGTTTATTGGGGAGGCAATCAAAAGTGGTCGGAAGCTCTATCTTCATACAGAATTGACCACGGGCTAGATGACCTCATCATGGTTCGTTTGTAAAAACAAAGAAAAAAAAAAAGGTGGTGAAAAACAGAATAAGTTTTCTGTTTTCTTGAACATATTGAAACAAGTATTTAAACAGAAAGATTTAGGTCCTAGTAGCATTGGGTTTGACTTTCTGTACCTTGAATGAGCTTCCCAAGCACTTATGGTTTCATGTTCAGCCCAACCCCGCTCACGCCTTACGGTTGAAATTTCTTGATTGAGCAAGGACCGCTTTAAACACGCACGTCTATATTACTTGTGATACTTTGTTTTTAACTGTGTGTTTTATGGGAATATGATGCTCTTCTACATTTGATATGTACTCTTGGTGTAAAAATTGACATTCACAGTATTTGTCCAAGTCATGTGAGTGTTGTGTGCTTCAAAACTGGGCAAAATGTGATTTTCTGGTGGTCTCGCTCGACCCTCGCTAGACTCTGCTCGAGCGAAAGCCGCTCGAGGGTTTTAAGTTCGCTCGAACGAACGTCTGTTATAAAACTCGAGCGCCGCTCGAGCCGCTCGAGCACAGTGGCCTCTTTTCTCCCATTCCGTGCGATTTTCTTCCACTTTTCTCAAATTTCTTCGTTTAATCTTGTGCTTTCCTTCCAAAATCATCTCCAAATCAAGGTAAAGCCCTTTCTCTTTTGTATTTTCATAATTTGGTGATTTTATTTTGGATGTTTTCCGTGTGTTGTGCGAATATGGGTTTCGAATTCTGTTTTTGAGTTTTTTCTTCGATTGTTTTCCATTTATTTTGGTTTATTGAGGCTATTGTGGAGCCATTGTTGGGTTTTGAGTGTATTTAGGAGGTTTTTGGTACTTCCATGGGCCTATACCTGAGTTTCTCACTTGGATGCACTCAAAGTGTTTGGTAAAATGCCTCAATGAAGTTTGTTTTCTCTTTTTCATCATGCATTGGCATAGCGTTGTTACCATGTCTATTTCATGTCTATCCTAGGTTTGGGACATCGTCTAAACTAAGATTGCATTTAGTTTGAAGGTGTTTTAGTTTAGAAGTGGCATTGGCTTGCAAATGGCTTGGCATTGGTTTGCACTTGGGTTGGCATTGGCTTGCAAATGGCTTTGCATGTGGGTTGTCATTGCATAAGAGTCATGCACATGGGTTGGCATTAGCATGCATGTTGATCATGCACATGAGTTGGCATTGGCATGCATATGGGACACTTTGAACTAGGCATTTATCATTGTTTTGAAAAATGAAGAGCGGCATAGGGCATGCACCAAGTCCTACATTGTCGGTTGGCATTGTTGTGTCAGCATGCATGCATTCATCACTTCTTTGCATTGCCTTAGCCTTGTCTAATGTCTTTGACTCTGTCTACAGCCGAAACCATGTCTCAACGTGTTCGTCCTCGCCAAAACCCTCCTGTACCCGCTCAAGCTCACTTCCATAGTGCCAGAGCCCAGGAGTTATATTCTCAGAACTTCTCGCATCGTACTCCCATAGTCGAGCGTGAAGTGGCCTTAGGTGAGCTTACCGAGACTATCATTCCCCGCATTTTTGAGTCTCGTTAGTGGCAAGCATTGACCACTGGTCATCCCACTCCTTCTGTGGAGTTGGTTAGGGAGTTTTACTCCAATATTCATGACGTGTCTGTTGATGACTCGTTTGAAGTCAGTCTTAGGAACGTTGTTTTTCGAGTAACTCCAAGCATGATAGCGACTCTGCTAAATGCTCCTCGTGTGTCCTATCCCGAGTTTCCCTACTCATGGACATCTCCTCCCAGTCCACAAGTCATTGCTAGTTGTCTTTGTGGTCGAACTAGTAGTTGGGAAGGGACAACCCCTATTTCAACTACTCGTTTTACCCCTGATCACCTCATTCTCAGTAGGATTGTTCTTACGAACTTAGATCCTACTGGTCATAATAGTGATGTGGGTCTTGACCGTGCCCTTCTGCTGTATGCCTTGATCAATGGAGTCTCCATTGATCTAGGAAGTCTTTTGTGTCGCGTTATAATTGAGGCGTATCGGTCCTCCAAAACACGGACTGGTTTGCCATTACCGTGTTTAATCACCCGACTAGCCCTCTCCCAGTCTGTTGCTTTACATCCTCAGGAGCCTAGAATTGCACTTAAGGCCCCTATTGGTCATAGGACGGTCCAGCTGAGTCGTGCTCACACAACTCCACACCCTCTCCGTGTTGAGCACCCTCCCGCTCCCTCCTCTCAGCCTTCGAGCTCCCGACCATTTAGTTCTCAATCGTCTACCTCGGCCCCATCCAGCTCTCAGCCATCTTCCTCAGCCCCCGGTTCGTCGGAGCCCAGTCTTCAGCAGGTACTTGAGTATCTAGCTCGCCTTGACGCCCGGTTCGACAGCCTTGAGGTGAAAGTTGATAACCTGCAGCAACTTGTGACTCAACACTTCAACGACATCGAGAGGCAGCTCAATGAGGATGATGAGGATGCCGATGGTGATGATTGAGACCCTTGGCCTCTTGTGACAAAAAGGGGGAGATATTGTTGAGGGAGAGTAGTACAGTAGTAATGTTGAGGGGGAGTAGTACACAAAATGCTTTTAAATGCTTTATTTAATTATTAACAAAGTGCTTTTAAATGTTTAAAATAATTTAAAGTGTTTAAAAAATAACATAAAATAAAAATTATATCTTATGCTTTTCGATAGAAATTTTCAAAATTACCTCAAGGTGGCTCTAACCATTTTCATTAAAAATGGTTTTGATAGTAAGTTGAGATGAGATATTGAGTTAAAATATTTTATAAGATTTTCAAAAAAAAAAATTGAAGAAAAATATTATAAAGTGAATATATTGTCATAATACAATTTTTTTAAAATTATTTTTGTTTATATTTGAAAATTTTGAATTTTTTAATATTTTATTTAAAATTTTAGAAAAGTAATAATGATTAACTAATAATTAAATGAAAATATTGAAAATTTGAAATTAAAAAGTATTTACATTTATAATATTTAAATATTAAAATAAAATGAAATAGAATTAAATGAGTTGGAATGAAATCTCTCTCCCAATCCATACCTAAAAAAACGCACATGGCGACCCAACTCATGTTGCATCAAGTACCAGAACTTATAATTTTTCCCTTCTCTCCGTATCATATATAGTTGCAAGAAAATGGTTAAAGCAACACATGCAGCATTGACCAGCATCGTATACGATAAAAGGGGTGCAAGGGAAGAAAACAAAACATTAAAAAAAATATAAATCAAGTGGGTGATCACATATATAGGATGGTACTCGATGCTACATGAGTGTCTCAACTTGTAATTTTATTTTTTTTAATTTTTTGTTTTCTTCCACTGTCTCCTTTTTTCGTATACGATGCTGGTCAATGCAGCATGTGTTGCTTTTACCTTTTTTCTTGCAGCTACAAGAGTCCAAGACGGATAGTTGGAAAAAAACAAAATAAAATAGACCCCTTAGATCAGAGTGTACCACTCAAACTTCTCGTTTTAGGATTCGGAAGCGTGACTTTGTTCTCGGACAAAGCACTTCTACACTTCATCGATCTTGTTGAGAGAAAAATGAGCGTATTGGCATATTCTTGTGAAAACCTGTGTAAAATAGTGTTGTAACAAGTGTTGTTGCGGAAAGGCTTGAAGATTGGTCAAAGAAGGCGACTTCGCTCGACGGAGCGCTCGAGCGAACTTGGGCAGATTGCACCGCTCGACTTTCGCTCGACATACAGCTCGAGCGAACTCAGACAGATTCAACCACTCGACCCTCGCTCGATACTGAGCTCGAGCGAACCCAGGCAGAGTGTGTCGCTCGACCCTCGCTCGACACTGAGCTCGAGCGAACCTAGGCAGAGTGTGTCGCTCGACCCTTGCTCGACAGTGAGCTCGAGCGAACTCAGGCAGAGTCGACCGCTCGATACTTGCTCGACAAGTCGCTCGAGCGAACTTTAGCAGATTGTTTCGCTCGACACTTCGCTCGAGCCAATGTTCCAGATCACTTACAATGTAGGGTTTTGAACGCCTCATTTGATGGGAACTATAAATAGAACAGGTTAACTTCTGTTATAGGTGTGGAGAATCAGAGCAAAAACCCTAAGGGTCTCCAAGAACTTTTTAGAGCAAACTCTCCACCATTTGTTTGATTCTCTCTTGGATAAAAATTTCTCCACCACAACTCATTCAAAATCAACTCTTACTTGAGTCCATTGAAGTGGACATTTTTGTTAGCCGGAAGAGTCCGGAGCTGCCGTTGATGCAGAGATCGAGAGGTTCTCGTGGGAAACTATAGGAAGGTCGGAGTTCCGACACTACATGCGTGTAGAGATCGAGTGGGTAACTTGTGGTGTTGCAAGCCAAGTTTAGCTACTACAAAGGTTTTGTGAGTGTCTCTAAATTGGTTGTAACAAACTAAAATTTCTATAGTGGATTTGAGGTGGTGCCTTACACCCGGAGTGGTTTTAGATTTTGAAGATATTCTTCAAACGAGTTTTTACTCCGTGATCAAAATCATGTGTTGATTATTTTTGTTATTTGATTCATTTATTAACTGCTTGTTTGGCTAATTTTTAAAATACCATAAAAATTAGATTACACCTATTCACCCCCCCTCTAGGTGTAGTGTTGGGTAAAACCACTGCTTTTTCATATCTCAATCACGTGAATAGATGGTAAACTTTATTAATTCAAGGAAAGGGAAATGATATGTCCACCAATGACGAATCTCGATAAAAACTATCGATTAACAAGGCGTTTTAAATGTCTAAAAAGAGTTTAAAAATATACACAAAATAAAAAATATAGAATATACAAAGAATATATATAAAACCCTCCAGAGTCATGAAGTTCAAGGAATTAAACCATGCATATCTTTTCTATGATTAATCTAAAGGAATAATGGTACACATACAATTTTTTGTTACAATCTTTATATAACCATATTTTAGATTTAGGGTATTTCTATAAAACAATGTTATTATTATATGTTTCGTTATAAAAATTTCGTTCTTTTAAGTAAGAATTGTATCAACGTTATAAAAAAATTAATTGTATGCATACCATTTTCGTAATCTAAAGCGTGTGTTATTCATTTTGGGATAAGTCATGTTCACACCGAATGCACCTCAAAGAAGACTTCGAGTAAAAAATAAACTAACAAGTATATTTTTTTTCATATACATGCCTGTGTATATAGAGTTACATCTACACGAGAGTGTATGTATGTGGTGATAATTCCAAAACGTTACACAATCATAAACTATAACCAAAATATTTTGTGTCAATTTTCAAACCAAAATGATCACCAGAGCTAAATTCAGCACTCAATTTGTGATGAAGGAGGATCCAAGTTCAATAATGAGGCTCAACTGACATATGCGACGTTAAAAGCACTGGACTACCTTGAGGAGGTAGGTCAGCACAAAACCGACAAAAAGAGCTGAATATTCCTAGGATCTAGGCAAGAAGTAGTAGATTTGGGTTAGAAGTGGTATTCGTTAGATTTGGGGAAGAAGCAGCAAATGCGGGAGAGAAGCAGTACTCCTTGGATTTAGGCGAGGACTGACTTATTCTTCGGTTGGTCGAGGAGACTTATTCCTTAGTTAGGCGAGAAGTGGTAGTGATAATATATTTTTCTCATAACTTTGGCTACAAGTATCAAAATCTAGCATATAATTCTAATCTGGAAACCTCTCTTTTGCGTGCACATCGTGATCATTGGGCTTTGCCTGGTGGGCCCCTTGTTGATACCAAAATCATCCATTTTTCCTTCCATTCTTTCATTTTCAATTAATTTTCTATTATGGTAAAGTTTATCTCTAGTAACGACTTTATTCTAGATTCTTAGGCTAGATTTTAACCATATTTATCTTATTCTGTATTTTATTGTTTGACCTTAATTACAATTTTTCCTTTTCTGTTAGCTATTTAAATCCGGCTTCTGGATTTCAGAAGGATCTTGATTATTATTCAATTTTTATAAACAAACCCTAATCTTAGAGTTTATCTTTGTTTGCGATTTTCTCAATCTCAATATCCAACTTCCGTTATTTAAATAGCTGTCAAAATAATCACCAATTCTATCCCAACATTAGTCGGCATCAGAATGTGGGGCGAGACTCCAAAACAAGGGAAAGACGGGTTTAACGGAGATCCAAAAAACCAAGGCAAGAAGATTTAGAATTTAAGGAGGAATTCTCTTTGACCCAGTAAGAATGATGTTAGTATGTGACTCCAAATTTATATATATATATAATGGAATTTGGGTCTAGAGTCTACATTGGCTGTGCCTTCCAAACGACCATCTCAGTCCACTCATGCTTCATCGATGTTTACGTGAACTCGAGAGTGAGCTCTTTTGAACAAAGGCTCAATAGACAGATGCGACGTTAAAAGCACTAGACTACCTCTAGGAGGTAGACCAACGCAAAACTAGCTAGAAGAGATGGGTATTTTTAGCATTTGGGCGAGAAGTGGTAGATTTTATCAAGAAGCAATATTCGTCAGATATATTCGTCAAATTTGGGTGAGGAACAACTTATTTCTCAGTTGGGGGAGGAGAAATGGCGGTTTCAATATATTTTTCCCATGAGTTGGGCTACAGGTGTCAAAATTATGCATATAACCCTAATCCAGAAAGCTCTCTTCAGTGTGCACGTCGTGGTCACCACGCTCTGCTTGGTGGGCCCCTTGTTGATTGCAAAATCAAACATTCTTCCTTCCGAATCGTCATTTTTAGCTAACTCTTCCATTTTTGGTTAATTTTCTTTTATGGTAATGTTTATCTGTAGTAACGATTTTATTCTGAATTCTTAAGCTAGATTTTAACCATATTTATCTTATTTTCCACCCATTTTACTTGTTGGCCTTAATCACAATTTTACCTTTTTCGTTAGCTATTTAGCCTACTTGTAGGTTTCACAAGGATCTTGATTTTTATTTTATTTTTATAAACAAATCCTAATATTAGAGTTTACCTTAAAGTTTCTCTTTGTTTGCAATTTTATCAATCTCTATCTCTAACTTTCGTTGGTTAATTAGCCGCCAGAATAATCATATATTCCATCCTGACGTCATTTTGATTCATGCAAAAGCAACGTGCTATATGTTTTGGGTCTCTAATTGTATTGTTAATTAGTCTTGTTGAAATATAGATTATTTCACTTAAATTTTTATTATAGTGTTAAAAATAATATCAGAGGCTATATATTGAGTCGTGTCATCTACGATCGACTAGTCGGTCGAGAATGACATCCAATTAAAGTAAAAAATAAGAACATAATATTAATATTTAATATTAAAAACTAAAAATTAGAAGTTGTGGTACTCGATGCTACCTGAGTGCCCAACTTGTAATTATTTTTTTATTTTTTTGTTTTCTTCCTCAGCCTTCTTTTTTCGTATACGATGCTGGTCAATGCAGCATGTGTTGCTTTTTCCTTTTTTTCTTGCAGCTACAAGAGTCCAAGACGGATAGTTGGAAAAAAAATAAATAAATAAACCCCTTAGATCAGACTTTACCAGTTCAGGCAGTACAACTCAAAGCATCTCTTTTTAGGATTCTGAAGCGTGACTTTATTCTCGGAAAAACCATTTCTACGCTTCATCGACATAGATCACGTGAATAGATGGTAAACTTTTTTAATTCAGGAAAGGGAAACGATACGCCCACCAACGATGAATCTCGATAAAAACTATCGATCATCTTTTTTTTCTTTAATTAATTATTGACAAGGCGTTTTTAAATGTTTAAAAAGAGTTTAAAAATATACACAAAATTAAAAATATATTTTATACTTTTTGAAATTACCTGTGGCTCTAACAATTTTGAAAATAAGTTGAGACGAGATGAATTGAGATGGTTTATGAATAATAGTGGGATATTTGAGTTAAGATAAGATGTGTTAGAAATAGTTTGAGTTAAAATCTTTTATAAGATTTTAAAAAATAAAAGAAAAAAAAAGTATAATAAAAATATTGTTAAAATATAACTTTTCAAAATTATTTTTGTTTTGAATTTGAAAAAGTTAAATTATTCTTATGTTTTATTTGAAAATTTAAAAAAGTTGTAATAATAAGATAATAATTAGATGAAAAATTTAAAAACTAAAAATTGAAACATATTTATTTTTGGGATGTTTGAATTTTGAGGTGAGATGGGATGACACAGAAGTATCAAAATAAGAAAATGATGCAATGATACATCCACCGACAAAGCAGGACTACAAAATTCACCAATTGATATTTTATTTTATTTTTTTATTTAATTGTTAAGAAAACTTTTTTAAATGAGATTATAATTTTTTTGAAAAAAATATTTTCGAGTATAAAAATACAAAAAAGCCATTTAATCTTATCACCACTCTCGTACACCGCACCTAGTGTAGCACAACTCATTAGAATCACTACAACAAAAATGTCATTTAGTGATGCTTTGGAATTGGTGATAGTCCTCAAACCATCATAAAAAACAAACTGGCACTAAAATCATATGAGAATTCGTCTAACGTTTGAATGTAGGCAAATTTATGTTCGAACGCCACATCAACGTTTATACATTCAGGCTAGTTACGTGTGAATGTAATATTTTTTTGCATAACGTCTGATCGTTAGTGAGTGACGTTCGAACGTTATATAGAATATTTGGTAAATGTGACTATAATTTATAATTTATATAGTTTTTAAATTTGCTAATACATTCTTACCAAGTGTGACGCCCCCAAATCCCCACGCACGAACACGGGGAAATCGAGACATCCGGATGATGATATCACGGGTCATCACCCTATCAACGTGTGCCAAGTGTGTGTATAAGCAACGAATGTGCACAAGAAATACGCAACGAAAAGCAAAGTCAATAACTAAGTACTAGAATTTTTCTTGTTTAATACAAAGCTATTCAAAAACATATAGAATAGAATATTACAAACACAAATATAATTTTAAACCAAGTACAAAACATAACATCAGCATCCCAGCGGAGCTACATCCTTGGGCTCAGCCTCCTCCTCCTCATCCTCGATCTCTGCACCAAAATCTACGGTACCAAAAATGGTGCCGCAGGTAAGTAAACTCCAAACACCACTAGATAAAAACATATAAAACTCAAACAATATGCATGAAATAAAAACCAATGCACATGCGCCATAAAATCATAATTTTTCCCACGCATGCCAAAAACCCATTTGGCCCACAAAAACATATCCTTAAAACCAAGCCTCGCCATTATCCCAGATAATGGCCCAAACCACCATTTTCCCAGAAAATGGATCAGAAGCCTCGAAAACCAAACCTCGCCATTTTCCCAGAAAATGGCCCATATCCGAAAACCATAAAAACAATCCGGTTATGCATGCACCATGATCTCCCCTAGAGATCACCCGCACACCCTGGCTCTGTGCCACACCGTAGGTAACGACTACGCATGTGACATCTAAACAAGCGATGCCCAGACTCGCGCCCCGCGCGTACCTGGCCAAGCCATCCTCTAGTCCCCGCCACTCTAGGGACCACGAAGTCGTCACGATAGCGTTACCGTATCGTGCGATCCGGTCGTCGCCCTGCGACAAACTAGGGGATGTCACTCAGTATTATCCACTCCCGAGTGACCAGAGGAGCTCCACCAAGATAATAACCCATCCCGACTTGTGCTCGTGAGACACACGCACCCAAAACCATTTATGCACATAAACACAATATGCAACTCACGCCTCATGGCTCAAATAATCAAACAATCACAAACAAGCAAAACCAAGCACTCTGTCCTCAATCCATCCGACCCCCGAACTCCTCGGACTCAGTCCGAAATCAGCCAACCAACAACAAATAATTTATTGAATGAGAAAAATATATTTAAATCTAAAAGTAGGGTTTGGAAAATACTTACAGCGCTATATGGTATTTTTAGAAAACATGCGGCGTTGCAAATGGCGGAAGGAAAGCAACGTAACAATGAAATTTCACTGTGGCCGTGGGTTGTAAAATACCCACTTTTGAACGGGGACAAACCAACTCTTGAGATTGATAGGGAAGGGTTTACGGATGTTTATGAAGCTAGTGGAAGTGGAGTTTGGCCGTGGGTGGCGGCAGAAACGGCGGAGGAAGGGCCGAAATGCCTAAAACGGAAACTAGCTCGTGGGAGCTGTTCCGGTGGCTGTTAGAGGCCGGAAATGGGTGGGTTAGGATGGCAAGGAGTCGGTGATGAAGTGGTGAAGAGGTGGTGGCCGGAGGTGGAGCGACGGCAGCAGATCGGAGCAAAAATCCGTGAGGCTTGCTGGCTTTTTCCGGCCAAACGGCGGCTCCGTTGGTGGTGAAAATTGGTGGGGTCGTTCACCGGAGGGAGGGAAAGATTTTGGTGGGGGTGGTGTGCCACACGGTGGCTGGCAGTGGTGGGTCTGGGCTGATGTAGCTTCCGGCCCTGAGGGAGAGGAGAGAGAGAGAGACGAACGGGGGGGGTTATGCGCGGGAGGGTAGGGGAAAAAGGAAGGGAAAAAGAAAAAAGAAAAAAAGGAAAAAAGAAGGAAAAGAGAAAAAGAGAAAAAGGAAAAAGGAAAAAGAAAATATGGAGGGAAGAAATGAGGTCTAGTCCTCACTCTAGAAACCAAAACAAATCTGCCGAAAATGACATTAAAAATCGTAAAACGACTAAATAAAATAAACACCGCATCAAATAAATAAAAACCAATTAAAATAAATTAATTTAAAATAAATAAACTAATATATTAATTAAATTAAAAACAATACTTCAGTGAAAATACACGTAAAAGCGGGTCATCACATCCTTCCCCCCTTAAAACAAATTTCGTCCTCGAAATTTGCAAGATCAACCACCAACTTAAAACAAGCCACATAAAATCACATAAACCATCTGTGACCAAGATTAAGAAACGTACCGTCTTTACTCGAACAAGTATGGGTATTGTTCCCTCATGTCCGCTACTCGCTCCTAAGAGAAGTCTTGAGCAAATGGATCTCCCCATGCCACCTTAACCAAAGGTATCGTCTTGGACCTCAACTGTTGCTCCTTCCAATCCATGATCTGCGACAGAACAACCTCATAAGTGAGATCCGGTTGCAACTGAATACTCTCTCGGTCAACAAAGCGTGGCTCTCGTTGTCTAAAGCTCTTCTTCAAGGACGATACGTGGACGACATCATGAATATCCCCAAAATACTCTAGCAAAGCAACTCTGCAAGCGACAGACCCTACCTTTTTCAGAATCTGAAAAGGGCCGACATATCTCGGATCCAGTTTCCTCTTCTTACCAAAACGCTTAACACCTCTCATGGGAGAGACTTTGAGATAAACCCAATCACCTTCTTCAAAAGATAACTCTCTCCTCCTGGTATCAGCGTAACTTTACTGACGAATTTGAGCTGCCGCCATTTTATCCTTCATGATCCGAGCTTGGCTTTACATCTCTTGAATTATTTCAGGTCCAATAATCTTACTCTCCCCGACTTCATCCCAACACAAGGGCGATCTGCACTTCCTCCCATAAAGAGCTTCATAGGGAGTCATCTGAATGGTTGCATGGAAGCTATTATTATATGCAAACTCTATGAGTGGCAAATGGTTTTCCCAACTCCCTTGAAATTCCATGACACATGCTCGCAACATGTCTTCAAGGGTCTGAATGGTGCGCTCCGATTGGCCGTCTGTCTGTGGGTGGTAAGCAGTATTGAACTTCAACTTATTACCCAAAGCTGTCTGCAAACTCTTCTAGAACTGGGACGTGAACCTTGGGCCTCGATCCGACACTATACTCTTCGGTATGCCATGCAGCCGCACTATCTCCTTAACATACAAGCGTGTCAACTTACCCAAGGAATTGGTGTTATTAACAGGCAAGAAATGAGCACTCTTCGTTAACCGGTCAACAATCACCCAAACAGAATTTTTCCCACTAGGCATTCTCGACAAACCCACTACAAAGTCCATCGTGATGTCATCCCATTTCCACTCAGGAATCGGGAGGGGTTGGAGCATACCAGCGGGTCTTTGATGCTCGACCTTGACTTGATGGCATGTGTGACATTTTTCAACATACAAGGCAATATCCCTCTTCATTCCATCCCACCAATAATTTTTCTTCAAGTCCCGGTACATCTTTGTACTGCCGGGATGAACTGAATAAGGGGCCGCATGAGCTTCTGCCATGATCCGCTCCTTGAATTCTGAATCTTTGGGGACCACTCTACGATCTCGGAATCGAAGTATTCCATCTTCATCCATACTATAGTACAACGGCCCTCGAGATTTTCTGACTCTTTTCCTTATATTCAGCAGCTTCGGATTCTTCCTTTGAAGAGTCTTCAATTCCTCAAAATCAGTTACTCGAATATCAAGAACTGAAGATAAAATCTCTTCTTGCTGTGAACTTTCAATAAGGAGCCTTCTCATCCCACAAAGCAAAGAATCCAATTCTGACAGCTTGGCTTCATCTTCCAAGTGCGACTTTCGGCTCAAAGCATCAGCAACTATATTAGCCTTCCCCGGATGGTACTTGATCTCGCACTGGTAGTCATTGATTAACTCCAGCCATCGCCTCTACCTCATGTTCATATTTTTCTGGGAAAACAAGTGCTTCAGGCTCTTGTGATCGGTGTATATTTCATAAGCTTCCCCGTACAAAAAGTGCCGCCAGATCTTGAGAGCAAAAACAATCGCAGCCAATTTCAAATCGTGCGTCGGATAATTCTTCTCATGGTCCTTTAGTTGACGAGATGCATAGTCAATAACCCATCCTTCTTGCATAAGGACACAACCCAAATCAAATTTAGACGCATCGCTGAAGACTACGAATGGCTTATGCAGTTCTAGAAGCACTAACACTGGTGCCGTCGTCAACCTGTTCTTCAATTCTTGGAAGCTTCTCTCACACTTATCTGACCAAACAAATTTTGCATTCTTCCGAGTCAAAGCTGTGAGAGGTCCGGATAGGCGAGCAAATCCCTCCACAAATCTTCGGTAGTATCCGGCAAGTCCCAAGAAACTCCGGATCTCGCGCATTGTAGTCGGACGCTACCATGACAAAATGGCTTCCACCTCACTAGGATCAACAACCACTCCATCTCGGGAAATCACATGCCCAAGAAATCTGACTTCCTCCAACCAGAATTCACACTTGCTAAGCTTGGCGTACAACTGGTGTTCTCTCAATTTCCCAAGTACCAGACGAAGATGATGCACATGCTCTTCGACATCTCGGGAATAAATCAGAATATCATCAATTAATACTACCACAAAGAAATCCAGATAAGGTCAAAATACTCGATTCATTAAATCCATAAAAGCAGCAGGGGCATTAGCTAGCCCAAACGGCATCACCTTAAATTCATAATGCCCATATCTTGACCTGAAAGCAGTTTTGGGCACATCCTTGTCCCTGATCCTCAGCTGGTAGTATCCCGACCTCAAATCAATCTTCGAGAACACAACTGCTCCTTGAAGCTGATCAAATAAATCATCTATCTGCGGGAGAGGATATTTATTTTTGATGGTCACCTTATTTAATTCCCGATAATCGATGCACATACGAAGGGTTCCATCTTTCATTTTAACGAACAACACTGGCGCACCCCACGGCGAAGTACTAGACTAAATAAATCCCTTATCTACCAGCTTTTGCAACTGAGTCTTCAACTCTTTTAATTCAGTCGGTGCCATGCGATAAGGAGCTTTATGTACAGGAGCCGCTTCAGGTTCTAAGTCTATAACAAACTCCATTTCTCGAACAGGGGGTAGTCCAGGCAAGTCATCCACAAACACATCGGGAAATTCTTCCACAACTGGAATGTCTACCAAAGACTTCTTCTCAGATGGCGCAGACACTATCTGAACTAAGAATGCATCCGCTCCCCATACAATCTCTCTTCTTGCTTGAATTGCCGATATAATTACTGGCTTTTCTTTTAACTTACTTTCCGCAAATTCCAGACAATCACCATCTGGAAGCTGAAAGGTAATTACCCGACTTCTGCAATTAATACTCGCAGAATATCGGTATAGCCAATCCATCCCGAGGATGATATCAAAACCCAACAGCTTAAACACCATCAAATTAGCATCCAAGAACCTTCCATCAAAATTTAACGGGCATCCCAACGCAACCTTAGAGCACCACACCATTTCACTATCGGGTAAAGCCACTACCAATGACTTTGGTAAAGGTTCTGTGACCAAATTACACATCCGCGCAAACGTGGAAGATACAAACGACTGCGATGCACCGGAATCAAACAAAGTGCAAACATAAAACTCATATAAATGGACTCTTCCTGAACCAAACACATTAACCCATAAAATCCAAAAAAACAAAGGAGAAACCAAATACACCAAAAATTAAATCCAACATAAAATTAAATTAAATTAATCCATACCTGTAATTACTCCAGCATCATGGGTCGCTGGTGCCTCATCATCCACATCTCCGGGTGTGACAGCATAAACTCGGGCTTGCACTGCTTGCCTTGGATTTGTTCTTCCACCGCGTCTACCTCCACGGCTTCCTTGAACTGGTCTTGGACACTCACGGGCAAAGTGACCCTACTGGCCACAATTATAACATCGAGCCCCACCAGAAGGACACTCACCCACATGGGCTCTATTACAAACTCCGCAAACAGGCACACGTCCTCCCATGCAAACACCTGAGGATGCTTGCGGTTGAGTTTCGGTCCGCTGAACAAATTTCTAAGGTGAACCCGAGTTGCTTCCTTCGCCAGAAAAACTTCGCCTCTTGTGCCCTGGAGGGGAGACCATACTCAGATTATTCTCTCGCTTCACAGGGGTGGCCGCATCCACTAAGTCCTGAAAAGTGGATATCCGGTGACTGACCACCATACGGCGTATGTCAGGGCGTAGTCCCTCCTGAAAACGCTCAACTCGCATCTCCTCTGTGGCAATGAGGTGGGGAGCAAACCGCCCAAGTTCTATAAATCTTCGGGCGTACTGTTCCACTGTCGTGCTCCCTTAAACCAAATTTGAGAACTCTCTTGCCTTTTACTTTCTTACAGAAGCAGGAAAGAAGCGGTCGTTAAATTATTTCTTGAAGCGCTGCCAGGTCACAGCGGCGAAAGATCCCAATTCTGCTTCCAGCATCACCCTCTTGGTATCCCACCAATCAGAAGCGGTGCCTTGCAACAGATAGCTAGTGTAGAGTACTTGTTGCGCCTCGGTGCAACTACACACCTCAAAAGTTCTTTCCAAGTCCTTGATTCACTTTTCAGCTTGAAGTGGATCCTCTTCTCCAGTGAAGTGTGGAGTCCTATGCGCTAGAAAGCACTCATAGGTGCATCCGGCTTGCACCATGCTACTAGATCCTCCCGGGTATAGCCAAAGCCCTCCCTGATGTGGCCAAGGACCTCCTTGTGGCGGCCAGGGACCCCATTGTTGTGGCCAAGGTCCTCCTGGTTGTGGCCAAGGCCCTGTCTGCTGTGGCCTAAAATTCTGCGGCATAAACTCCGTCATCTGCCGTATTGCTTGGGCTATGAGTCATCTCTTGATGTATTCTCCCGTGGCTCCTGAGTAGATTTCCTTGGTCCCACCATTTTTCTTGTCACCACAACCTTTGACCCCCTTTAAGAAAACAAAAACAAAAACCAAAGACCAACACCACATAACAAGAAACAAAAAGAAACCAGCCTGCAAAAACATAACTAAATAAATAAAAACAAGCAAACAAGCTCAAATAACAACTTTACTTAACATAATTTTTAAAACACAACCATAAAAACATTCTGGTACTACCTACGGGACATGTGGTTTTTCATGTTAATTGTTTGTTTTGCTTGCTTAGCTCTGTGCACTTTCTTTTCTTTCATTCGAATCATTGAGGACTATGTCTCTCACTAGTTGGGGGGTAGCATGTGTGCACAGTTTCAAAAAATAAATAAATAAATAAATAAATAAGATTTGTGAAATTTGAGCATCTTGGTGGAGTAGTTGAGTGGGATCATTTGTGAAGATTTATTTTCAAGCTTAAACATAGAGCATGATTTTTGATGCATCATATTTTGTTGATATGTGACTTGAAACACTGGGATGTTATGCTTATTGAGATGAAACTTGATAAAATTTGTGTAGAACAAAAGGCAAATTTTGAAGGACATTTTGCACATGCTTACGCTTGTAGTATTCCTTATTTACCATTCATTGATTTAACACTGGAGAAGTAAACTGCAAGACTACTGAGCCATGAAAAAAAAAAAGAGGATTTGAAAAGAAAAGAAAAAAAAGAAAAAAAAAAGAGAGAAAAGGAATAAACGAAACTTAGTGAACTTTCCTAAGTAAAAAGGGCTAGAAACAGTTACCCAAGACTTTGGGGGTTGAGTGTCCAACCTTTAAAAACAGAGCTAGCGTGAAAACTGCTAGACCCTTGGGCTTTGAGGTAGTTAGAATCAGCAATGATTAATCTTAAGGTTGAAAAATCCTATGGCAAATCATGGCTAGTAATGAGGAACACACAACCGATCTAGCTCCACACACACATTTGAGTTCTGAGACATTTGTCTTAATTATATGTGAAAGATTGTTAAGATAGTCTTGGTGGGTATAACCCTTGGGAGTTGAGTAGTAACGTGTCACTTTTGTGAGAATTCAGAATTGTGTTTGATTGTTTTTGTTTGAATTTCGATCTTTATGCAATATTCATCTCAATTAATTTTCACTATTTTGCTCAAGGATTAGCAAAATGCTAGTTGGGGGGTGTGATTGAGTTGAATTATTGCATTTTTAATGCTTTTGGAACCAATATATATTAATTCTTTCATTACTTTATCATTGGTTTTGTATGGAAGAATGAATAAATCAAAGTTTTGATTTTAATTGATTAAAAACATGAATTTCTGCTCTAATTTTATCAAATGCCAATTAATATGGATTATGGTACAGTTCGCTCGAGCGGCGGCTTCTGGCCGCTCGAGCGAAGTCAGGCAGATTCAAACGCTCGACTTCCGCTCGACAGTGGGCTCGAGCGAGATGCGGGAAAAGAGATCGCTCGAGCGGAGGCATTTGGTCGCTCGAGCGAATTCAGGCAGAGTCGAACGCTCGATGTTCGCTCGACAGGCTGCTCGAGCGAACTTAGGCAGAGTCGAACGCTCGATGTTCGCTCGACACTATGCTCGAGCGAATATCGCATTTTTACAGATCAGGGTTCATTCCGCCATCAGAGTATATATATGTTTTTTTTACATCTTAGGACGACTCTTGGGCTGGAAAACTCGGTTTTTGAGTAGAGAAACACTTAGAATTCATTTTTCCTTTGATTTTCATTCAGATTCGAAGAGGAGGATTCATTCAATCGATCATTCACGCAGCTACACAATTTCCACTGGATCATTCACTCACAATGCAGCAGATTGAAGAACTCCTTGAGGGGTCCAATTGCCACTGCAGCTCAGCCTCCTCCACCGCTTCGAATCTTCATCTTCATTCAACTGGCTTGATCTTTTCAATTCCCTACTTGCTATTTCATTTCAGTTTTGATTTTCTGAATTATTTTAGAGAATTTTGATTTGGACGTTTAAGAAATTTATTTGTTATTCATTCAACTCATGTTATTTATTTTTATCCTTTCGTTAAACTTTTATTTTAGTAGTGATTGCAATTACGGTGGTTTAATTTGAGAATTTATGATTTGAACATAATGATGAACCCTAGAACATTGATTTTGGGGCTTTTCAATTTCAGTGCATGTTTGGTCAATTACTTCCTAATTTAGTTTAATTCTTAATTTAGTTTTATCAATTTCTGAGTTTAATCTATTAGTCATTTACATTCCGATCTGACAATCAAAATCCAAAAATATGAATCTAGTCCAAGACTAGTGTCCTCCCCCATCCATTGCACATACCATCATTTTATTTTCTCTTTGTGAAGTTTTTCACCTTTTTCAACGAGTTTGATTTCTAAGTAACTTTCCCTGAGGAGACAATCTAGGAATTTATTCCTAATTATTACACGACATCCTCCTGCACTTGGGATAGCTTTAGTGCTACTCGTTTTTGAGTGAGTCACCAAGCCTCGCCATTATCCCAGATAATGGCCCAAACCACCATTTTCCCAAAAAATGGATCAGAAGCCTTGAAAACCAAACCTCGCCATTTTTCCAGAAAATGGCCCACATCCGAAAACTATAAAAACAATCCAGTTATGCATGCACCATGATCTCCCCTAGGGATCACCCGCACACCCTGGCTCTGTGCCACACCGCAGGTAACGACTACGCATGTGACACCTAAACAAGCGATGCCCAGACTTGCACCCCGCACGTACTTGGCCAGGCCATTCTCTAGTCCCCGCCACTCTAGGGACCACGGAGTCGTCACGACAGCGTTACCGTATCGTGCGATCCGGTCGTCGCCCTGCGACAACCCAGGGGATGTCACTCAGTATTATCCACTCCCGAGTGACAAGATGAGCTCCACCGAGATAATAACCCATCTCGGCTTGGGCTCGTGAGACACACGCACCTAAAACCATTTACGCCAATAAAACGAGATTTTCTCAATTAAAACAAAATGCACATAAACACAATATGCAACTCAAGCCTCATGGCTCAAATAATCAAGCAATCACAAACAAGCAAAACCAAGCACTCCGTCCTCAATCCATCCGACCCCCAAGCTCCTCGGACTCAGTGCGGAATCAGCCAACCAACAACAAATAATTTATTGAATGAGAAAAATATATTTAAATCTAAAAGTAGGGTTTGGAAAATACTTATAGTGCTATACGCGGAAGGAAAGCAGCGTAACAGTGAAATTTCACTGTGGTCGTAGGTTGTAAAATACCCACTTTTGAACGGGGACAAACCAAGGCTCGGGATTGATAGGGAAGGGTCTAAGGATGTTTATGAAGTTAGTGGAAGTGGAGTTTGGCCGTGGGTGGCGACGGAAACGGCGGAGGAAGGGCCGAAATGCCTAAAACGGAAACTAGCTCGTGGGAGCTGTTCCGGTGGCTGTTAGAGGCCGGAAATGGGTGGGTTAGGACGGTAAGGAGTCGGTGATGAAGTGGTGAAGAGGTGGTGGCCGGAGGTGGAGCGACGGCGGCAGATCGGAGCAAAAATCCGTGAGGCTTGCTGGGCTTTTTCCGGCCAAACGGCGGCTCTGTTGACGGTGAAAATTGGTGGGGTGGTTCACCAGAGGGAGGGAAAGATTTTGGTGGGGGTGGTGTGTCGCATGGTGGCTGGCGGTGGTGGGTCTGGGCTGATGAAGCTTCCGGCCGTGAGGGAGAGAGAGAGAGAGAGAGAGAGAGAGAGAGAGAGAGAGAGAGAGAGAGAGAGAGAGAGAGAGAGAGACGAACCGGGGGGGTTACGCGCGGGAGGGGAGGGGAAAAATGAGGGGAAAAAGAAAAAAGAAAAAAAAGAAAAAAGAAAGAAAAGAGAAAAAGAGAAAAAGGAAAATGGAAAAAGAAAAGATGGATGGAAGAAATGAGGTCCAGTCCTCACTCTAGAAACCAAAACAGATCCGCCGAAAACGACATTAAAAACCATAAAACGACTAAATAAAATAAACACCACATCAAATAAATAAAAACCAATTAAAATACATTAATTTAAAATAAATAAACTAATATATTAATTAAATTAAAAATAACACTTAAGTGAAAATACACGTAAAGGCAGGTCATCACACAAAGTGTAATATAGATTTATATATACACAATTTGTAAAATATAAATATATTTATGTTTATATATATAAGTATTTATGTTTATATATATATATATAAGCAGGGGACAAGAAGGGGTTCGGCCCTCCCGGCCCCCTGCCTCTGGCATGGGTGGGGCAGGGTTGCACGTCCCACCATGCGGGGGCAGGGAGGATGTGGGTAAGGAAGCGGGGTGCAGAGCCCATACTTTTAGTTGGATATTTCACATTTAAAATATTGAAATTTAAAGTGCAGTGATTTAATATTAAAGTTGGATAAGCTAACATGAAAGAAAATTAAGAATTGAAATTCAAAAGAGAGTTACAAAACCAAAAAAAGTAGAGAAAATTAGTCAAATGACAAAAAGAAATACACAATAAAATTTGCAAACTACAATCCGTGCACGTGAGTTGAAATTAAAAATTAAAAATTATAAATGACTGAATAGTAATTAAAAAAAATTCCAAGTCTTTAGCCTCCAAGTCCAAAACTCTAAGTACAACTTTACTGCAGCAACAGAGCAAATAAATATCAAATGTCTTAGTTTAATAACAAAAATAACTAGTATAGTAGTACAAAAGTATATTCTTCTCAACCCATTTATCTACATTGGGTGTAGACATTTGCAAAATCCTACAACTCAATGAGCACAAAACAAATACTGTAAATGTTTGTAAAATCCTACAAATCAGAACACAAACATTACACTATAAATGTTTGCAAAATCCCACACTGTAAATGTTTGCAAAACCCTACAAATCAATAAAATCAGAACACTACAAATCATACAAATTACATTATCTTAGTTTCTCAACCCAATCTGTTAATTGTTTCCTTGTTTCTAACTTCCCAAGTGCAATTGTTAATTTCCTAAATTCTAATAGAGGTAGAGCTAATAACATTAAAAATAAATAAAAAAATTCAACATCTATCCATCCCTATCAGCAGTCCTGATTCTCCCAATGCAAATAGCCAAAGAGAATACTTAGAAGTCAGAATAGATTCAGTGGAAATAAAGCAAATAGAAAAATATAACTTAGAGCAAATAGAACATTAATATAACTTATTAACAAAACCATTGCCTAAAAACAAACAGAAAAAACTACATCTGTGGAAACTGGAAAGGGAAGCGAATGAGGAACGTACCTTAGGGATTGTGAAATACAAAGGATTGAGGAAAGGGAAGGGGCTATAATGGTGGGTTATGTGATGGAGGGGCTGTGAGTTTGTCATGGTGGTGCTACAGAGGTGGGGAATCGTGTGAGTTGCGATGGTTAGGGCTTTGAGTGAGAGGGTTGAGGGAGTAAGAGTGGGAGGGTTCGGGGGGCTCCTAGAGAAGTCACGGGGGCTATGTCATGGGGGTTGTGTTGAAACGGCATCATTTGGCTCAAAATAACCCTAAATGGTGCCGTTCCAAAATATGAGTTTCTATAAATAAATAATAAGAAAAATTGATTTGTGTGAAACGACATTTTTTTATGCAACTTAGTTTATTTTTCAAAGGCCTATAGACCTAAGCAACCCCATCTAGGTCTAATTTAACCCTAAACAGCGATGTTTGTTTAATATGTTAGAAGACAAATCTTTCCTCTTTTAGTCTTTTTGGCACATAAGTTGATAAATAAATTATTTAAATTAAGAAAAATTAAAATTAAGTAAACTATTTAATGTGGATTATAATTTATGTAATTAACTCACTAAAAAATATTATAATATTTTTATGATGTTAATTGCTAATTTGTTACTAATTAGAGTATGTAAATGTATTGTGATAGTTAATGTATAATGCGTATATTAAAATTTTAACATTTTGTATATAATTAATGAATAATTGTGATTGACTCATTGACCATACATGCTTTATAGTTAATGCTTGCTATAAACTTAGGTATCTTAAAACAATTGCCTAATTACTTTAATTAAAAGTAAATAGTAGAGTATGTATGAATATATATATATATATATGGTGTATTAACTATTTACATATATGACATTAATTATCACATAATTTATGATATATTATGAATTGATAGCATATACTATTAATGCTTGCTTGCTTACAACTTAGGTGAAAATTATATAATTAATTATAAAATTATTATACTTTTCTTAGATCATAGATGTAGACGTTAGTAATTAATTAATGGTGATAGGTTAGTAGATTGATTTAATACCTTAATTAATTGATAGCATATTTGTAATTAAATAGTTAATGCTTGTTTGCAACTTAAATATGTTAAAAAAATTGAAAGAATTACTTTAATGAAGTGTAAATAATAGAGTATGTATGAATGTATGGTGTATTAACTATTTACATATATGACATAAATGATTACATTATTTACGATATATTATTAATTGATACCATATATTATTTAATATTTTATATAGTCAATGATAATAAATTAGATGAAAATCACATCATTAAGATATTAAAAATAGTTTATCCTTCTTTTTACCTTCAATTGACATCAATGTTCCCAATATAGACTCGCATAATATACATAATATCAAGACTATGCCAAAAGTTTAACTTTAACCAATATGGGAGCTCAGGAAATATACTATTATTTGTCGAATTGAACCCATTCATAGTTCATTTTCTCTTATGTTGCTTTTTTACCAAATTCATTACAACTGACATTTACAAATTGTGCAAGTACATCTTCGCCTGACAAATATGGTGGAGGGTGCTCCGATTCAACAGTGTCATCAAACAACCTAGAATTTCCAGACTATCTATGACTCATGAAAAATAATTTCCTCTCATACATAAGCCATTCAGATTTGGTATGTTTGTTACATGTCGGACGTGCCATTTTTCCCTTAGTACTCCAAACTGACAAATTTCCATAAGCGGGAAATCATTTATTGTCCATAACACGGTAACATGAATCTTGAACAACTTGCCTGTTGATGAATTAAATGTGACAACCTCATTCTCCCATAAATCTTTCAATTCTATAATCAATGGTTGTAAGTGTATATCTATATCATTTTCCAGCGATCTTGGACCTGGAATGAGCAAACTCATCATGAAATATGGATCTTTCATACACTTTCACAGTGGTAGATTATACGGCATAAGTATAACTGACCAATTACTATGACTAGTACTCATGTTCCCAAGTGGAATAAATTCATTTGTTGCCAACCCAAGACACATATTACGAGGTTTTTCAGCAAACTATGGGTGTTCCTGATCAAATTCTTTACAAACCTAGGAGTCAACAAGATGTGACAAGACACCACTGTTCCTGACTTTGGATGATAAGTTTCATGTCATGTCTACAGTCAGTGTGTGACGTAAATAACTGTTGTAATCTAGGTATAAATGGAAAGTGGCGTACAACTTTTCACGGCACATTCTACTTCTCAAATGTCGGTATTGATTCGTGACATACAGGACACTCATTTAATTGTTCTCGCCAAAATAATACAATACAATCATTCTTACATGCATGTATTCGTGACATACAGGACACTCATTTCAACTGCTTTGCTTCATAGAAGTTACGAGATAAAGTATTGTCTGATGGAAGTGCCTCTTTAAACAGCTCAAGTAACATATTGATAGCCGTAATAGATAATTGGCATATTGATTTTATGTAAAGCAGTTTAACTGTAAATGACAACTTACTGTGCTTCTGTATCCTGGATATAGCTCATGCTGTGAATCATTCCAGAAGCATGCAAAAGTGTTATGGCCTACATCATTTAAATTTGATATGTCCGTATCACCTTCATCCATAAACATTCCCACACCAGTGTCACCCAGCATTTGCTCCATATCCTTATCATATTTATCACCAACAACATCTAGCTATACATCTTCATCAATGTCTTCTTCTTCATGTGGAGGTTCGAATGACGTCGAATATGGTTCACTGTATAAGACCCAATCAGTATAACCCTAGTCAATACCTATGATAAGTAATGCTATCTCACCAAGTCTATCTTAAAAGAATGTATATTCTTGCATTGTCAGCAAGGATATCTAATATGCCCATCACTATCACATGTATAGTATGTGAACTCCAAGAATTTCTTAATACCTTTAGCACAGACATTTTAATCCTCACTCGAGCAATTTCTAACTCACATCCAACTCTTATCTATGCCTAATACCCTATTACAAATAGTCACGTGGGCATCAACAAACAAGCAAGCATGTATCACGTGTGCAATATGCCTCCTTTCACGAGGTAGTTGGTCTTATCCCATTCAGGATTGCCAGATCCTAGTCACCAACCTATCAACTATTATCTGTCACGTCCAATGAAATTTTGGTAGCATCTCCCTATAGTTCTCCAAATATGCTCCTTTCATTGTGTGCACTGACAAGTAACACGTTGGTGCACCATCACCAAAACTGCATATCTAGAGAACAACAAGGGATGACTACCAAAATCATAATGTCGGACCCTAATACATATAGTTCGATAATTTGAGAGAATGATTTTATAATCTCAAACTGTCCACTTTGGATAATTCAAGAGTTATCAATCAAGCGTTCATCTAGATTAATAACTCTTTAATAGGTCTAAGCTGGTTTATTTTGATAAAACATTCAATGTTGAAGAGTAATACACAACAACAATAAAAGATAAGCTAACAGATATCAAATAGCAACAGCATGAAAGTAATACAAAAATACAAGTATTATTAAGTATTTGGTATTATTAATATTTGATTAAAGTATTAAGTATTTTATTCCAAATGGATTAAATTTAATAATTAATTTATGAAGTTATTATTAAGTATTAAGTAAATTTGAAATATTAAGTATTTTTTAATATTCTTTTAAGTATTAAGTATTTTAAGTATTAAGTATTTTAATTATTAATTATTAAGTATTTTTCAATTTTTTTAAGAATTAATTATTTTAAGTATCACCAATTTTAATTATTAAATATATTTTAATATTTTTTAAGTATTAATTATTTAAGTATTACCAATTTTAATTCTTAAGTGTTTTTTTAAGTATTAAGTATACTATATATTAACTATTTTAAGTATTAAGTAAATTTGAAGTATTAAGTATTTTTTTAATACTTATTTTTTAACTATTTGTTAATAAGCATTTTGAACAACTATCCTTATGTATTATAGGATCTAATTGTAAATACATTAATGGACAAAATATATTTGCTATATGTGTAATTTGTATTTTATGCAAGTTTCCGTTCGAACATATAAATTGATGTTCGAACGCCACAATACCATTTGAATCGTAACACATGCACGTTTGAACGAATTCAACCCAGATTCCACAAAGCCAGAACGATATCAAGAACAAAGAACAATAACGTATTCAAACACAAAAATAATGCACAATATCGATAAACACATAAAACTAATGAACAAAGAACATACCTTTAAGAAATTCGTGTCCAACCCTCTTTGCAATGTGAGTTCAATCTAATTCATCCAAACAACAATCTCTATGTCAATCTTTGTCTCTCTCTAATCAAAGTGGGAGAAAAATGAATGAGTTAGATGAATAATGAAAGATTTGGGATCTGGATTGAGGGAGAGAGGCACTAGGTTGAAGGAGAATGAGAATACACGAATGAGTGTGGGATGTCAGGGGTATTTAAACTTTTGCAAAACTTTTGAACTTATTACCCAATGCACGAAACACCATTCTCAAACTTAAAATTCCTCTTATTACAGTGAAAAGTGTTGTCACCTGCACACCTTGATAAGTTGTTTGCCATTCGAATGGACTATATTACATGTTCAAACATAAAAATTAATTCAATGGGCAATTTTTCTCGCTTGACAATTTTTCATGGAAGCTTTCAAACGGTAATAAAGTACCATTCAAACCCTAGAAACGCCAATCACTAATAAAGTAACATTCAGTCACTAATATAGCCACTACAAGAGATATGATTTTTTGAGACAAAAAATTTTGTCTCAAAAAATGGAAATTTCGTCCCTAAAAGTTTTGGGAGATGAAAAAATTTCGTCTCTATTTTGTCTCAAAAAGGCTGTCTCAGAAAGTTTTCAGAGGATTTTCGTCTCCGAAAAGTATTTTTAGGGACGAAATTGGGCGGAACAGGTCGAAACCGTTAGAATGGGAAATTTTTTCTGAGACAAAAAAATGTTGTCTCAGAATCTAGTTCGAACGGAAATATTTTTGTTCGAACAACATGAAATGTTAATTCGAACCAATAACCATATCTGACCAAGTTTGTTCGAAGAAAAATATTAACTATTCGAACAAATAATCTATTTACAGAAATCTTCTGTTCGAACGGACTTTTAGAAATGAATTTATTCGAACGAGTATTTAGTTGTTCGAACGAACGCATGGATTGTATTTCCCGGTAAGTTCGAATGGGTATATTTTTGTTCGAATGGGAATTTATTGGTTCGAATGGATATGTTTTTGTTCGAATGTATGCATAAATGGTAATTTACCATTCAAATGGCATTGATCAAACAAAATGAAATTGATACTAATACAAATTGTAATCTATATACATCAATTGTTCAAATGTTTACAAACATCGTAAATATAAAAGGCTATTAAAAAAAAACAAATGAATTATGATTGTGGTGGTGGTGGTGGTATAGGGTTTTGGGACATCATTAATTGAAATTGTTCAAACATTTTTTGGTTATTTAATTGTAGCCTCTCTTCTAATTTTGTTTCTAAATCTGCTGCTTGATCTAATCGAGTCAACAACTCTTTTTCCTTCGATCTCAATCGTTCTATCTCAAGTGCAGCTTCCTCTAATTTTTTAGTGTTGTCGTCATTCGATCTGGCTTTAGAAGATGATGAAGATGTTGAGGATGGCTTCACGCAACGTCCTAAGCCCCTCAAATATCCAGAACGTGATCCAAGAACTTGAGAAAAGATTTGAGCATCGTTGACAGATGATTCATCAGATGGATCCGCAACAGTGTCTTTAAGAGATATCATCTTGTCCTGGAAAAAGAAAAACATTAAAATTAGTATATGTAACAAAAATATATTTAGACAATGAAATTAAATAAACTTAAACTTACATAATTTGCCTCTGCTTCAGGATTGCTCCAAACACCATCACGATTTTTATGTGCTTTAGCATACAATTGGGTCAAATCATAATCAGTAGGATTTTCTTCTTGCTGCAAAATGAAAATTAATATCATAATTTATACGAAAAAAGTGTATATATTAAGATTTATTGGAGACAATAAGAACTAACCATTTTTTTTGACAAGCGATGAAAAGATCGAGAACCCGCGTGATGGTGTATCGTTAAATTTGATCTATTTGTTTTGTTCACTGTACTCCGTTTCTAAAAAAAAAGAATTATAATTTTTATTTAATACATCTATTATATATTATTAAAAAAAAGATAGTAGCGAAATTACCTGATAAGCAGGATCTTCAAACAGATCACAAACTTTCTCCCATTCGTTTGGTGGCATTGCTTGGAATGGATTTTGACGCGCCTCTATCGTAGTACTGAACTTCTGGTAGTGTGCATGGCATCGACCTTTGTACCTCCGAAATGCATTCGACATGAGTTCTTCAATCGTTAGTCGATCCTCCCGCCGACCAAAATTTAGTTCAAACTCGTCCTTCAAATAATTATAAACAATTAGTATAATTTCAAACATTCGCATTTAAATAAAAATGTTATACAAAGTAACTTATTACCAGACAACGATTTTTGATGTGGTCTTTCACATCTTGGGGAACTTTAGCCCAGGATGATGTAGCCATCGGTGCATACGTGCGAGTAAGTGTACCAACATAAGAAGCAAGCCAAGCTGCCGAATCCCCAGAGCCACCGGTGTGATCATCAGATATATCAACTTTAATTTTACCCACTTTCCTTACTTTTTCTATGCAGACACCCCTCGTAATGCCTCTAACTCAGCGCTGGTTTACAACAGCTATATATACAAATGGCTTAGAATATATTTTAATTAAATTAATCTTATTTGAAAGATATACATTGAAAAAATACCTTGTTCTGGTTCTGCTGATGGTGGCCCACCATTGTTGGCAGGTGAAGCACAGGGGGATTCGCTAAGTGGTGGGGATGGCTCACGTGTTCTTTTGCGTTTAGGAGGCATATCTGTTTGAAATTACACAATATATTATTATTCGAACAAAATACATGAAATATTTTTATAAGAATTTTACCTACACAAATATCTGTTTGAAAATCATTCGGTATCAGTATTGCTGGACCAATCGCTCTCATCCTCAGTAGACATTTCAGTTGATTCATGTTCTTCCGACATGTCACCTTCAATTACTTCGGGTTGAACATCTTCTCTGCGCAATGGGACCATGTCATAATGGCTTAGATCAACAAATAGATTGATGCCTGATTCATTTTCTTGATATGCTTCTTCATGGTCTGGACTATCAACTTCTTCATGTGGTTTGTCTACCTCTGGAATATAATCATACACATTTCTCGGCGCAAATTTCTCGACTATTCTCCATGGATTTCCGAACTCCGGATCATCTAAATAAAAAACTTGATTTGCTTGGCATGCGAGAACAAATGGGTCGTCCTCATACCATTTGCGAGATGTATTGACACTTACAAAATATTCATCCTTACGCACTCCCAATCTAGGATTCGAGACATCCCACCAATTACATTTAAATAACCAGACCATATATCCCCCCACATACTTTAATGCTATGATATTCTCCACAATTCCGTAAAAATCAATATTTTCATCCCCATGGCTTCCTTCGACAACAACCCCACAATTTTGAGTTTTCCTATATCGTTCTCTGTCTGCTGTGTGAAATCTATATCCACGCACCAAACATCCTGAATATTGGATAGCCCGCTTAGACGGACCACATGCCAAAGCATATACTTCTGGTGAGATTTCACCTGAATGTTCATTATATTTCGATGCAACCTACATAAATAAATTTTATTCTACTTATATCAATATCATATATAAATATGATGACACCTACAAATTAAATAAAGTTTAAAATACTTTCAAGCATAATTTTTTCCCGAATAATACCGTATGTTCAAACCATGAGGCAAATTCTTCTTCATGCGTCTTTTCTACGTCAGTCACACCATTCGTGCGAAGTAGTTCTATATGTTCGCTGCATATGTTAATGTGAGTTATTAATTTGTATCAATATATACTATATTATTAGAAATGCACTTAATACTACTACCAAATTAGATGATCATCACGAACCTCAAATACTGTTCAATCTCTTCACAATTATTTAAGACATACCATCGAGCTCTTTCAAACTCTCGCCCACATAGGTCATAGCCCCATTGTGCACCTATAGGACGTACTTTCTGGGAAAACACGGTAAATGCTGACGAAACTCCCATTTGTCCACCTTCATAATTTCGATCCGGTCTCGTAAATCTAGTATCAACCCCACGAATATACATTGAACAAAATGTATGCCACTCATTATGAATATATGACTCTGCGATCGATCCTTCCGGACGAGCCTTATTCCCCACAGATCGCTTAAGTTTTCCCAAAAACCGTTCAATAGGATACATCCATCTATACTGAACGGGGCCAGCAACTAAAGCCTCACGAGGGAGATGCACAGCCAAATGAACCATTACATCAAAGAATGAAGGCGGGTACATTTTTAATAAGGCATCAACTTTCAACGTTCTACTGCAAATATTTCTGAAAAATCGCCCTAATTCTGTGATAGCTGTACGAACATCTGGAGTAAGCTTTCCCCACACACCAACTGGCAACAATCGCTGTAAAAATATATGGCAGTCGTGACTTTTTAGACCAGTTATCTTCTAATCATGAGGTCGGACACATCTTGACATGTTCGAAGCATAACCATTGGGTAATTTGATTGTCATAAACCAATCACATAATTTCTTTCTCTCATCACTTGAAAGTGTATACCATCTAATGGACATATAAGCTGATGACCCAATATCTTGCAAATGCAACTCTGATCTGATTCCGAACTCTTTCAAATCTTTACGAGAGTTGACTGTATCTTTTGTTTTTCCTTGTATTGACATCAGGGTACCCAAAATATTCTCACATATATTTTTTTCAATGTGCATTACGTCTAGATTGTGACGCAGTGTTAAGGTAGACCAGTATGGCAACTAAAAAAAAAATACTTTTTTTGGTCCAATTCAATTCCACTTTGTGCTCCACCCAGACAAGTTCCCGTATGCCAGAAAATCATTAATTGTCCAAAGTACTGCAGCATGCATTTTGAATTCACGCGAAGCGGCCACATCATATGTATTGACACCCTGTTCCCACAACTCTTTCAACTCTTCCATCATTGGCTGCAAATATACATCTATTTCATTTCCTGGTGACCTTGGCCCTGGAATCAATAGAGTCATCATAAAATAAGGATCCTTCATACACTTCCATGGTGGCAAATTATAAGGCATTACTATGACAGGCCAAGTGCTATGAGAAGTGCTCATGTTGCCAAATGGATTAAACCCATCAGTTGCTAAACCAAGACGTACATTGCGAGGTTCTTCAGCAAACCATGGATACTCGTCATCAAATTTCTTCCATTGTAAGGAATCTGCAGGATGAGTGAGAAATTGATCATTTTGAACTCTTTCTGTGTGATGCCAAGTCATATCTTTCGCAGTCATCCGGGAAGTAAATAATCTTTGAAGTCAAGGAATAAGCGGAAAATGTCTTAGCATTTTCTGGGGTACATTACGCTTATCTGATGTCCATCTTGACTCAAGACACACCAGACATGATTCACATTCTGCATATTGCTTCCAGAAGAGAACACAATCATTCTTACATGCATGGATGATATTATAATCAAATCCTAACCCTCGCTTCAATTTCTTAACTTCATAAAAATTCCGAGGTACTACGTTATCCTCTGGCAGAGCCTCTTTAAATAATTCAAGCAGCATATCGATAGCCTTTGTAGAAATACGACAAATAGACTTTATATGGAGCAACCTGACAGTGAATGACAACTTGCTATGACGGGTGCACCCTTCGTACAATTCTCGTTGTGCATCCTCCCACAATGATCCAAAGTCTTCATTTCCCCCAAATGACTGGGTAGATGTTCCTTCTCCAACCCTGGCACCAAATATGCCAGCGCCAAGATCTCCTAACATTTCAGTCATATCTTCTCCATTATCATAACCATCATCAGAAATATCAACATTTATGTCCTCCGTGTCGATCTCGTTACATTCACCCATCTGGTTGGTGTGACTGCCAAATCTAACTCCTTGGGAAAATGGTTCTCCATGTAAAACCCAATGTGAATATTTACCATCAATTCCATTTACGAATAAATGATCCTCCACAGCCGTCATATTATAAGAACTAAGGTTTTTGCACTTCTTGCATGGGCATCTTATAAATCCTCGACTATCAACACTCCCACAAGCAAATTCTAAGAAAGACTTCACCCCTTGTGCATATTGTATATAGTCTCGACCAAGTCTATCTCCCAACAACATCCAACTTTTATCCATCTATAAAGGAAAACCACAATCATGGGATAAACACTATCATTCAACTATTACAATACATGTGTTTAATTACCCTGTACTTTTAAGGTAGTTGGTCCTATCCCATTCGAGAGACTATCATCTATATCGCATATATACTCAGTCTAAAACTCGTATGTTAGTAAAAATTTCGGCAGCATTTCCCTACAATTCTCCAAGTATGCTAGTCACGATAAGTCGTCGACCCTATTCATGAGCCGAGAAACTTATGAACTACATACTCGAAGAATGTAGAAAAATGTTAAACCAAAATTTAAATTGACTAACACAGGAGTTATAACTAAGTATATATGCCATATAGATGATAGAATCCCAAACTGTCCACTTTGGACAATTCAAGAGTTATACCCAAATATTCTTTAAGAGAATATTTGGCCACAACTCTCAAACGGGTCTAAGGTTTAACTGCATGTAAAATAACTACAAAATCCAAACACTCAGTAATAAACATAACAAGCATATGTCACAAATACATGGGAAGATTACATTACAAGTATACATGATGGGCCTTGAAATATTTAATACTTGAGTACTTACTTATGTTCAAATATGTAATTATAATTTTTTAATTAAATATCTTATTATTATATATTTAATTAAGCTATTTAATTAGTGTACTTAGATATAATTAATTATACATTATGTATTAATCATCTTATTACTTGAGTACTTAAATATCTTCACATATTTAATTATAATTTTTTAATTAAATATCTTATTATTATATTTGGAGTATTAAGCTATTTAATTAGTGTACTTAGATATGATTAATTATACATTATGTATTAATCATCTTATTACTTGAGTACTTAAATATCTTCACATATTTAATTATAATTTTTTAATTAAATATCTTATTATTATATTTGGAGTATTAAGCTATTTAATTAGTGTACTTAGATATAATTAATTATACATTATGTATTAATCATCTTATTACTTGAGTACTTAAATATCTTCACATATTTAAATATATTTTTTTAATTAAATATCTTATTATTATATTTGGAGTATTAAGCTATTTAATTATCACTGCAAATAATAAGTATTTAATTCTATGATACTGTTCGAACAAACACTCTATAAGTTCGAATGGAACGCTGGTGGAGTTATATTCTGTTCGAACAAATAAAAATTAATTCGAACGGTATTCAGAGCGTTCGAATTAAACCAACCCAGAAACCAGTCACGAAACAGAGCACAAAACTGATAAACAAAACACAATTTCTGCATTCATGATGCCATATTTCAATACAACAAACTCAAAACATCATGAATATCTCTAAATATGATTATTAAACAACTTAGAAAACTAATAAAACTTACCTCTTGTACTAGCAATTCAAACTTTAGTCAATCCACAATACCTATATATACATAAAACATATTAAACTGTTGTTCTATCCCAACAAATAAATGCAAAAACTCTATAGATATTTGTAAACGAAAATCGGAATGAAAAATACAAAAAAACACAACTTACCTCTTGTCCTTCTCCTTTCCCTCTCAAGAATCTCTTCTCTCTCAACGCTTTCAAGCTCTCTCTCTCCACAACACTCTCTCACAGCCTCTGCCACGCTCTCTCTCCTTTTCTCAATCTTCAATTCGAGTGAAAAATGAAGTGAAAGGATCGGATTAATAATATGTGCATTTCAGTTCGAACTAAATTTTAATCAGTTCGAACGCGAAAGTCCAAATACTGCTAATTTTTCCCACAATTTTTTCGCGTTCGAATTAATATTTTTCCAGTTCGAACAGAAAAAGGAATATTCTCCAGCATATACTGATAACTTGGCGCGAATTTTCCCTCCAAACAAAAAAAATTCGTTCGAACATGAATTATCTCTATTCGAACTAACATTATATTAGTTCGAACAGATAATTAGATAAATATATAACTATACACATAATACACCCAATATTATTATGTGTATATGTAAAAATTATATAGACTATATAATACTAAGTGTCACTAATATCATAATACTAAGTTTCTTATCAATCTATAATATTAAGTATTTAAAATAGTATAATATTTTATTTACAATCACTAATAGTGTTATACTTATAAGTTAGTATCACTATAAGTATAATACTAAGTATCACTAATAGTATAATACTAAGTGATATTAAAGTATAGATACCATCAAAATATGAAAACTAATAATACTGTAATATTTTATAATATAGTCCAAGTACTTGGTTTATTATTAATATACAAACTAAACATATTAGAAATATGTTTTTTATACTAGTATAATTAATGCAATGTTTTACTATATACTTACTATATTTACTTTATAATGCAATACTTTAGACAATACTATTTTATACTCATCTAATCCATAATATATATACTATTACATATATATATACTAGACACTTACAATATATATAAGTAACTAGTATAAAACTCTATACTATCGATATATAGTTATCTAATATATATTATTATATATACTAGTGAGAAAGTTTTTATTAGTACTAGTATACTCTGTATTATATACTATTATTACTAATACTTCTCAATTGTTTTACCTCTTGTACTTATATATATATATATATATATATATTTTTATGAAGTATTATATAATTCATTCGAACTTATACCCTTCTAGTTCGAACTTATACCCTTTGTGATGACCCGCTTTTGAGTGTATTTTCGCTGAAATAATTGTTTTTATTTTAATTAATATATTAGTTATTTATTTTAATTTATTTGCGTTTTAAAATTGGTTTTTAATTTAATTGATGTTGTGTTTTATTTCTTTTAGTTGTTTTTGTGGTTTTTAATCTTTTTCGGCGGTTTGTTTCGTTTTCCCGGAGTGAGGATTGGACCTCATTTCTTTTCACATCTTTTTCCTTTTTCTCTTTTTCCCTTTTTCTTTTTCCCTTCTTTTCTTTTTCCTTTCTTTTTCTTTTTTCTTCTTTTTCTTTTTTTTCTTTCTCTTTCCCGTGTCCGAACCCCCCCGAGCTCTCTCTCTCTCTTCCCTCTCCCTCACGCCGGACGTTTCTTCAGCCCAACCCAATGCCGTCCGGCCACCGTGTGGCCCACCACCGGTCCCATTCTCTTCCCCTCCCTCCGACGCACCACCCCGACGAAGGCCACCCCCAACTGGCCGGCCGTTTGGCCGGAAAAGCTCCAAGAAGGGCCACCACTTCTTCATCACCGACTCCTTGCCGTCCTAACCCACCCATTTCCGGCCTCCAACGACCACCGGAACAGCTCCTACGAGCTTAGTTTCCGATTTGGGTTTTTTGGCCATTTTCCGGCGATTCCGCCACCACCCACGGCCGTTCATCACTTCCAATAGCTTCACAACCATCCCTAGACCATTCCCTATCAATTTCGTGTCCTAGTTTGTCCCCGTTCAAAAGTGAGTTTTTCACAACCCACGGCACAGTGAATTTTCACTATGACGTTGCTTTTCCGGCGCCGTTTGCAACGCCGCGTGTTTTCTAAAATTGCCATATAGCGTTGTAAGTATTTTCCAAACCCTATTTTCAGATTTTAATATATATTGCTCATTCATTTATTTAATTGTTGTTGGATGTTGATTCCGGACTGACTCCGAGGAGTTTCGGGGGTCGGATGGATTGAGGACGGAGTGTTTTGTTTGGTTGATTGTGTTTGGTTGATTTGGTTGTGCCGTGAGGCGTGCATTGTATTTTATTTGCGTACGTTGCATATTGCATACATGTGCATTTTGTTTTATTTGAGTAAATCATGTTTATCGGCGTTTTTGGTTGTTGGGTGCGTGTGTCTCACGAGCCCAAGCTGGGATGAGTTATTATCACGGTGGAGCTCCTCTGGTCACTCGGGAGCAGATAATACTGAGTGACATCCCCTGGGTTGTCGCAGGGCGACGACCGGATCGCACGATATGGTAACGATATCATGTCGACTCCGTGGTCCTTCTAGTGGCGAGGACTAGAGGATGGCCCGGCCCGGTACGCGCTGGGCGCGAGTCTGGGCATCTCTCGTGTAGGTGCCACATGCGCAGTTGTTACCTGCGCTGTGGTACAGAGCCATGTATACGGATGATCCCTAGGGGAGATCATGGTGTATGCGTAATCGGAACTCCTCTGGTCACTCGGGAGTGGTTAATACTGAGTGACGTCCCCTGAGTTGTCGCTGGGCGATGACAGGAGCGGAATTAGAGGATGGGTCTAGCCCGGTACGCGCAGGGCGCGAGTCTAGGCATCGCTCTATTCACCAGCTCCGTGGCCCTTCGCTGGCGAGGGCTAGAGGATGGCCTGGCCCGGTACGCGCTGGGCACGAGTCTGGGCATCGCTCGTTTAGGTGTCACACGCGTAGCCGTTCTCTACGGTGTGGCACTGAGCCAGGGTGTGCGGGTGATCCCTAGGGGAGATCATGGTGCATACGGAGCGGGTTGTGTTATGGTTTTTCGGATATGGGCCATTTTCTGGGAAAATGGTGGTTTGGGCCATTATCTGGGATAATGGCGAGGTTTTGTTTTGTGGATATGTTCTTGTGGGCCAAATGGGTTTTGGCGTGCGTGGTAAAAATGTGTTTTTCGGGGCATGTGTTTTGGTTGTTCTTGCATTCATGTTGTTTGGATTATATGTGTTTTTATCTGGTAGTGTTTGCGTTATACTTACCTGCGGAACCATTTTTGGTTCCGTAGCTTTTGGTGCAGAGTTCGAGGACGAGGAGGAGGAGGCTGAGCCCGAGGATGCGGCTCCGCCGGGTTGCTGATGCTGTGTTTTATATTTGTTTTAAATCTGTATTTGTGGTTTTTGTAATATTTTATTTATGTATGTTTTAAACAGCTTGTATTACATTAAGAAAAATTCTGGTACTTAGTTATTGACTTTCTTTCGCTGCGTTATTCTTGTGCACTTTGTTGTCTTTGCACACACTTGGCACACGTCGTTAGGGTGGTGACCCGTGATGTCACCATCCGGACGTCTCGATTTCTCCGTGTCCGTGCGTGGGGATTTAGGGGCGTCACAGGTGGTATCAGAGCGGTTTGGCGCTGGGTAAAACCACATGTCCCGTAGGTAGTACCAGAATGTTTTTAATGTTGTGTTTTAAAATTTATGTTAAGTAAAGTTGTTATTTGATTTGTTTTATTTGTTTATCTGTTTGGGCTTATTTGCTTGTTTTTATTTATTTAGTTATGTTTTGGCATGTTGGTTTCTTTTATCTCTTGCTGTGTAGTGTTGTTTTCGTTTATGTTGGTTTTATGATGGTTTTATTTGTTTTCTTAAAGGAGAGTCAAGAGTGGTGTTGTGACCGGAAAATGGGGAGACCAGGGAGACCAAGGAAATCTACTCAGGAACCACAGGACAATACCTCCAGGGATGACTCCATAGCCGAAGCAATACGGCAGATGACGGAGTTTATGCAGCAGAACGTTAGGCCACAACAGACAGGGCCTTGGCCACCACAAGGACCTTGGCCACAACAAGGGGGTCCTTGGCCACCACAAGGAGGGCCTTGTCCACCACCAGGAGGGCCTTGTTCGCCACAAGGAGTGTATTGGCCACAACCAGGAGGTCCTTGGCCATATCAGGGAGGGCCTTGGATGTATCCAGGAGGGTCCAGTAGCATGGTGCAAGCCGGATGCACCTATGAGCGCTTCCTGGCGCATAGGACTCCACACTTCACTGGAAATGAGGATCCGCTTCAGGCTGAAAAATGGATCAAAGATCTGGAGAAAACTTTTGAGGTGTGTGGATGCACTGAGGCGCAGCAAGTACTCTACGCCAGCTATCCCTTGCAAGGTACCGCTTCTGATTGGTGGGATACCAAGAGGGTGTTGTTGGAATCTGAATTGGGATCTTTCGCTGCGGTGACCTGGCAGCGTTTCAAGAAGGAGTTCAATGACCGCTTCTTTCCCGCAACGGTAAGGAAGCAAAAGGCAAGAGAGTTCTCCAATCTGGTCCAAGGGGGCGCGACAGTGGAACTATACGCTCGGAGGTTCATAGAACTTGACCGGTTTGCTCCTCACCTTGTCGCCTCTGAGGAGATGCGAGCAGATCATTTCCAGGAGGGACTACGCCCTGATATACGCCGTATGGTGGTCAGCCATCGGATATCCACTTTTCAGGAGTTAGTGGATGTGGCCACCCTTATAGAGCGGGAAAGTAATCTGAGTATGGGCTCCCCTCCAAGGCAAAAGAGGCAGAGTTTTTCTAGTGAAGGAAGCAGCTCGGGTTCGCCTCAGAAGTTTGTTCAGCGGACCGGGACTCGACCGCAAGCATCCTCAAGTGTTCGCATGGGAGGACGTGTACCTGTTTGCGGAGTTTGTAATAGAGCCCATGTGGGTGAGTGCTCTTCTGGTGGGGCTCGATGTTATAATTGTGGCCAGCAGGGTCACTTTTCCCGAGAATGTCCAAGAGCAGCTCAAGGAAGCCGTGGAAGTGGGCGCGGTGGAAGGACAAACCCGAGACAAACAGTGCAAGCCCGGGTTTATGCTGTCACACCCGGAGAGGTGGATGACGAGGCACCAGCGACCCATGATGCTGGAGTAATCACAGGTATGGATTAATATAACTTTAAGTTGGATTTATTTCTTTTGGTGTTTTTGGTTTATTCTTTGCTTTTTGGATTTCATGGGTTGTGTGTTTGGTTCAGGAAGAGTCCGTTTGTATGAGTTTTATGCTTGTACTTTGTTTGATTCCGGTGCTTCACGATCGTTTGTGTCTTCCATGTTTGCACGGGTGTGTGATTTGGTCACGGAGCCGTTGCCGAAGTCTATGGTAGTGGCTCTACCCGATGGTGAGATGGTGTGGTGTTCCAAGGTTGCTTTGGGATGCCCGTTAAATTTTGAGGGAAGATTCCTGGATGCTGATTTGGTGGTGTTCAAGCTGTTGGGTTTTGATATCATCCTCGGGATGGATTGGCTATACCGATATTCTGCGAGTATTAATTGCAGAAGTCGGATAATTAGCTTTCAGCTTCCAGATGGTGATTGTCTGGAATTTGTGGGGAGTAAATTAAAAGAAAAGCCGATGATCATATCGGCGATTCAGGCAAAAAGAGAGATTGCATGGGGAGCAGATGCATTCTTGGTTCAGATGGTGTCCATGTCGTCTGAGAAGAAGTCTGTGGCAGCCATTCCAGTTGTAGAAGAATTTCCCGATGTATTTGTGGATGACTTGCCCGGACTACCCCCTGTACGGGAGATGGAGTTTGCTATAGACTTGGAACCTGGAGCGGCACCTGTGCATAAAGCTCCTTATCGCATGGCACCGGCTGAATTGAAAGAGTTGAAGACTCAGTTGCAAGAGTTGGTAGAGAATGGATTTATTCAGCCTAGTACGTCACCGTGGGGTGCACCAATTTTATTTGTTAAGAAGAAAGATGGAACCCTCCGTATGTGCATTGATTATCGTGAATTGAACAAGGTAACCATCAAAAATAAATATCCTCTCCCGCGGATAGATGATTTATTTGACCAGCTTCAAGGAGCAGCCGTGTTCTTTAAGATTGATCTGAGGTCGGGATACTACCAACTGAGAATCAGAGACCAGGATGTGCCTAAAACTGCTTTCAGGTCGAGGTATGGGCATTATGAATTTAAGGTGATGCCGTTTGGGTTAGCTAATGCCCCTGCAGCTTTCATGGATTTGATGAATCGAGTGTTTCGAGCTTATCTGGATTCCTTTGTGGTAGTATTTATTGATGATATACTGATTTATTCCCGAGATGTCGAAGAGCATGTGTATCATGTTCGTCTGGTACTTGGGAAATTGAGAGAACACCAACTGTACGCCAAGCTCAGTAAGTGTGAATTCTGGTTGGAAGAAGTTAAATTTCTTGGGCATGTAATTTCCCGAGACGGAGTGGCTGTTGATCCCAGTAAGGTAGAAGCCATTTTGTCATGGCCGCGCCCAACTACAGTGCGCGAGATCCGGAGTTTCTTGGGGCTCGCCGGATACTATCGAAGATTTGTAGAGGGTTTTGCTCACCTATCCGGACCTCTCACAGCCTTGACTCGGAAGAATACAGAATTTGTATGGTCAGATAAATGTGAGAGAAGCTTCCAGGAATTAAAGAACAAGTTGACGATGGCACCAGTGTTAGCACTCCCAGAACCGCATAAGCCTTTCGTAGTCTTCAGCGATGCGTCTAAGTTTGGTTTGGGTTGTGTCCTTATGCAGGAAGGACGGGTTGTAGCCTATGCATCTCGTCAGCTAAAGGACCACGAGAAGAATTATCCGACGCACGATCTAGAATTGGTTGCGATTGTTTTTGCCCTCAAGATCTGGCGGCATTTCTTGTATGGGGAAGCTTGCGAGGTATTTACTGATCACAAGAGTTTGAAGCATTTGTTTTCCCAGAAAAATCTGAATATGAGGCAGAGGCGATGGCTGGAGCTAATCAGTGACTATCAGTGTGAGATCAAGTACCATCCGGGGAAGGCTAATATAGTTGCTGATGCTTTGAGCCGGAAGTCTCATTTGGAAGATGAAGCCGAACCGTCAGAAATGGATTCGTTGCTTTATGGGATGAGAAGGCTCCTTATAGAGAGTTCACAGCAAGTGGAGATTTTATCTTCAATTCTTGATATTCGGGTAACTGATTTTGAAGAATTGAAGACTCTCCAAAGGAAGGATCCGAAGCTGCTGATCATCAGAAAAAGAGTCAGAAAATCTCGAGGGCCGTTGCATTATAGCATGGATAATGATGGGATACTTCAGTTCCGAGATCGCAGAGTGGTCCCTAAAGACTCAGAATTCAAAGAGCGGATCATGGCGGAAGCTCATGCGGCCCCTTATTCAGTTCATCCCGGCAGTACAAAGATGTATCGGGACTTGAAGAAAAATTACTGGTGGGATGGAATGAAGAAGGACATTGCCCTATATGTTGAGAAATGCCACACATGCCGTCAGGTAAAGGCCGAGCATCAGAGACCTGCAGGTATGCTCCAACCCCTCCCAATTCCTGAGTGGAAATGGGATGACATCACGATGGACTTTGTTGTGGGTTTGTCGAGAACGCCTAGTGGGAAGAATTCTGTTTGGGTGATTGTGGACCGGTTAACGAAGAGTGCTCATTTTCTACCTGTTAATAACACCGACTCCTTGGGTAAGTTGACCCGTTTGTATGTCAAGGAGATAGTGCGGCTACACGGCATACCAAAGAGTATAGTGTCGGATCGAGACCCGAGGTTCACATCGCAGTTTTGGAAGAGTTTGCAGGCAGCTTTGGGTACTAAGTTGAAGTTCAGTACTGCTTATCACCCGCAGACCAGACGGCCAGTCAGAGCGCACCATACAGACCCTGGAAGACATGCTGCGAGCATGTGTCATGGAATTCCAAGGGAGTTGGGAAAACCATCTGCCGCTCATTGAGTTTGCCTACAATAACAGCTTCCATGCGACCATTCAGATGGCTCCTTATGAAGCTCTCTATGGGAGAAAGTGCAGGTCTCCCTTGTGTTGGGATGAAGTTGGGGAGAGTAGGATAATTGGACCCGAAATAATTCAAGAAATGCAAAGCCAAGTCCGGATCATCAGAGACAAAATGACGGCAGCTCAGAGTCGCCAGAAAAGCTACGCTGACACCAGGAGGAGAGAGTTGTCTTTTGAAGTTGGTGATTGGGTTTACCTTAAAGTCTCTCCCATGAGAGGTGTTAAGCGTTTTGGTAAGAAGAGGAAGTTGGATCCGAGGTACGTCGGCCCTTTTCAGATTCTGGAGAGAGTAGGGTCCGTCGCCTACAGAGTTGCTTTGCCAGATTATTTTGGAGATGTTCATGATGTCTTCCACGTATCATCTCTGAAGAAGAGCTTTGGGCAGCAAGAGCCACGTTTCGTCGACCCAACGGGTATTCAGCTGCAACCGGATCTCACTTATGAAGTTGTTCCGTCGCAGATTTTGGATTGGAAGGAGCAACGGTTGAGGTCCAAGACGATACCGTTGGTTAAAGTGGCTTGGGGAGATCCGTTAGCACAAGACTTCTCTTGGGAACGAGCAGCGGACATGAGGGAGCAGTACCCGTACTTGTTCGAATAAGGAAGGTATGTGTCTTAATCTTGATCACAGATGGTTTATGTGCTTTCTTGTGGCTTGCTTTAAGTTGGTGGTTGATTTGCAATTTCGAGGACGAAATTGTTTTTAAGGAGGGGAGGATGTGATGACCCGCTTTTGAGTGTATTTTCGCTGAAATAATTATTTTTATTTTAATTAATATATTAGTTATTTATTTTAATTTATTTGCGTTTTAAAATTGGTTTTTAATTTAATTGATGTTGTGTTTTATTTCTTTTAGTTGTTTTTGTGGTTTTTAATCTTTTTCGGCGGTTTGTTTCGTTTTCCCGGAGTGAGGATTGGACCTCATTTATTTTCACATCTTTTTCCTTTTTCTCTTTTTCCCCTTTTCTTTTTCCCTTCTTTTCTTTTTCCTTTCTTTTTCTTTTTTCTTGTTTTTCTTTTTTTTCTTTCTCTTTCCCGCGTCCGAACCCCCCCGAGCTCTCTCTCTCTCTTCCCTCTCCCTCACGCCGGACGTTTCTTCAGCCTAACCCAGTGCCGTCCGGCCACCGTGTGGCCCACCACCGGTCCCATTCTCTTCCCCTCCCTCCGGCGCACCACCCCTCCGAAGGCCACCCCCAACCGGCCGGCCGTTTGGCCGGAAAAGCTCCAAGAAGGGCGCACGGATTTTGCTCCGATCCGCCGCCGTCGCTCCACCTCCGGCCACCACTTCATCACCGACTCCTTGCCGTCCTAACCCACCCATTTCCGGCCTCCAACGACCACCGGAACAGCTCCTACGAGCTTAGTTTCTGATTTGGGTTTTTTGGCCATTTTCCGGCGATTCCGCCGCCACCCGCGGCCGTTCATCACTTCCAATAGCTTCACAACCATCCCTAGACCATTCCCTATCAATTTCGTGTCCTATTTTGTCCCCGTTCAAAAGTGGGTTTTTCACAACCCACGGCCACAGTGAATTTTCACTGTGACATTGCTTTTCCGGTGCCGTTTGCAACGCCGCGTGTTTTCTAAAATTGCCATATAGCACTGTAAGTATTTTCCAAACCCTATTTCAGACTTTAATATATATTCCTCATTCATTTATTTAATTGTTGTTGGTTGTTGATTCCGGACTGAGTCCGAAGAGTTTCGGGGGTCGGATGGATTGAGGACGGAGTGTTTTGTTTGGTTGATTGTGTTTGGTTGATTTGGTTGTGCCGTGAGGCGTGCGTTGTATTTTATTTGCGTACATTGCATATTGCATACATATGCATTTTGTTTTATTTGAGTAAATCATGTTTATCGGCGTTTTTGGTTGTTGGGTGCGTGTGTCTCACGAGCCCAAGCCGGGATGGGTTATTATCACGGTGGAGCTCCTCTGGTCACTCGGGAGCGGATAATACTGAGTGACATCCCCTGCGACAACCGGATCGCACGATATGGTAACGATATCGTGTCGACTCCGTGGTCCTTCTAGTGGCGGGGACTAGAGGATGGCCCGGCCCGGTACGCGCTGGGCGCGAGTCTGGGCATCTCTCGTGTAGGTGCCACATGCGCAGTCGTTACCTGCGCTGTGGTACAGAGCCATGTATACGGATGATCCCTAGGGGAGATCATGGTGTATGCGTAATCGGAACTCCTCTGGTCACTCGGGAGTGGTTAATACTGAGTGACATCCCCTGAGTTGTCGCTGGGCGATGACAGGAGCGGAATTAGAGGATGGGTCTAGCCCGGTACGCGCAGGGCGCGAGTCTAGGCATCGCTCTATTCACAGGCTCCGTGGCCCTTCGCTGGCGAGGGCTAGAGGATGGCCCGGCCCGGTACGCGCTGGGCGCGAGTCTGGGCATCGCTCGTTTAGGTGTCACACGCGTAGCCGTTCTCTACGGTGTGGCACTGAGCCAGAGTGTGCGGGTGATCCCTAGGGGAGATCATGGTGCATACGGAGCGGGTTGTGTTATGGTTTTTCAGATATGGGCCATTTTCTGGGAAAATGGTGGTTTGGGCCATTATCTGGGATAATGGCGAGGTTTTGTTTTGTGGATATGTTCTTGTGGGCCAAATGGGTTTTGGCGTGCGTGGTAAAAATGTGTTTTTCGGGGCATGTGTTTTGGTTGTTCTTGCATTCATGTTGTTTGGATTATATGTGTTTTTATCTGGTAGTGTTTGGGTTATACTTACCTGCGGAACCATTTTTGGTTCCGTAGCTTTTGGTGCAGAGTTCGAGGACGAGGAGGAGGAGGCTGAGCCCGAGGATGCGGCTCCGCCGGGTTGCTGATGCTGTGTTTTATATTTGTTTTAAATCTGTATTTGTGGTTTTTGTAATATTTTATTTATGTATGTTTTAAACAGCTTGTATTACATTAAGAAAAATTCTGGTACTTAGTTATTGACTTTCTTTCGCTGCGTTATTCTTGTGCACTTTGTTGTCTTTGCACACACTTGGCACACGTCGTTAGGGTGGTGACCCGTGATGTCACCATCCGGACGTCTCGATTTCCCCGTGTCCGTGCGTGGGCATTTGGGGGCGTCACACCCTTTTAGTTCGAACTAATTATACTTCCGTTCGAACGAAATCACATTATTTAAGCCGTGAACCAGTTTCTTCTCCATTCATTTCGTGCCTCCTCTCATTCGAACTCTTCGATTTCCTCCGCCGTTAGCAGCCACAACGCCGCCACCAACTCCGACCAACTCCTCAAATCTCCTAGAACAAGAGGTATGGGTTAAATGTGCTTTATTTTTATAATTTTTTTAGTTAGTTTTGGGGGGGGTCGGATTTTGAATCAATCCGGCCCCATTTTGTTGTTTTGGGGGCAAATGACACAATTATAATCGGTAGAAATGATAGGGATTTACTCCTAAATCATTTCTACCGATTAAAATAATGGATTCCTTCATAAAAATGAATGTGTCGGTTCGGTTCTGAGTCGACTCAGCCATGTCTGTTTGGCTCAGGTCCGTTCGAATGAATACAAATTTCATTCGAATTGAAGTCAAGTCCATTCGAATTAAATTTATGTTCATTCGAATGGAATATAATTTTATTCGAATGGATTTTATGTGATGACCCGCTTTTGCGTGTATTTTCACTGAAGGGTTGTTTTTAATTTAACTAATATATTGGTTTATTTATTTTAAATTATTGTGTTTTAAATTGGTTTTTAATTTATTGGATGTTGTGTTTAATTTATTTAGTTTTACGATTTTAATCTAGTTTTCGGCGAATCTGTTTTGGTTTCTAGAGTGAGGACTGTACCTCATTTATTTTCCTACATCTTTTCTTTTCTCTTTTCCCTTTTCTCTTTTCCTCTTTTCTCTCTTTTTCTTTTTCTTTCTTTTTTTTCCTCCCTTTTCTTCCCGTGCGTCGACCCCCCCCCCGTGCGTCTTCTCTCTTTTATCCATTCCGTCGCCTCCCCTTTGACCGGCCAGTTTTCCGCCGTCCGGCCACCGTTTGATGCACCGTCACCACCATTCTCTTCCCCTTCCACCATAGATCATCCCCACCAATTTTCAGAGCCATCGGACCAGCCGTTAGCTTTCGAGAGCCGCCGGAAGTCGCTGCACCTGCTCTGTTTTTGCCCCTGTCGCCGGAATCTTCTTCAGCCCAGACCGCCGCCGTCCGGCCACCGTTTGGCTCGCCGCTGGTCTCGTTCGAACCCCCTCCCTCCGGCGCACCACCCCACCAAATATCTCCCCCATCCGGCCATTTCTTTCCCCACGGATTTTACTCCAATCCGCCGCCGTCGCTCCACCTCCGGCCACCATTTCTTCACCACTTCATCACCGGTCCCTTGCCGTCCTAACCCACCTATTTCCAGCCTCCAACGACCACCGGAACAGCTCCTACGAGCTTGCTTTCCGATTTGAGTTTTCCGGCCTGTTTCCGGCATTTTCGCCGCCACCCACGGCCAACCACCACTTCCAATAGCTTCATAATCATCCTTAGACCATTCTCTATCGATCCCAAGCCCTGGTTTGTCCCCATTCAAAAATGGGTAATTTATTACCCACGGCCACAGTGAATTTTCACTGTTACGTTGCTTTTTCTCCGCCGTTTGCAACGCTGCAAGCTTTCTAAAAATACCGTATAGCACTGTAAGTATTTTCCAAACCCTATTTTCAGATTTTAATATATATTGTTCATTCAATTATTTACTGTTGTTGGTTGTTGATTCCGGACTGAGTCCGAGGAGTTTCGGGGGTCGGATGGATGGAGGACGGAGTTGCCTATTTATTTGATTTATAATTGTTGGATTATTTTATTATGCATTGTTATGGCATTACATGGTGCATGCACGTGTGTTTGTGGATTTATGTGAAAAGCCTGTGTATTGGCGTAAGTGTATTGCGGGTGCGTGTGTATCACGAGCCCAAGCCGGGATGGGTTATTATCTCGGTGGAGCTCCTCTGGTCACTCAGGAGCGGAATAAACTGAGTGTTGTCCCCTGAGTTGTCGAGAGCGATGACGGGAGCGGGGCTAGGGGATGCTTGGCTACGAACGCGCCGGGCGCAGAACCGGGCATCGCCCTACTCACCGACTCCGTGGCCCTTCGCTGGCGAGGGCTAGAGGATGCTTGGCTACGAACGAGCGGGGCGCGGAACTGGGCATCGCTCGTTAGGTGTCACATGCGTGGTGGTACTTTACGGTGTGACATTGGAGCCAGGGTGTGCGGATGACCCCTATGGGAGGTCATGGTGCATACGATTAAAATTGGATAATGGTTTGTGAGGCCAAATGGGACTTTTGGCGTGGGTCAGATGGACTTCTGGCGAGATATTGGGCCAGATGGACTTCTGGCGAGATATTGGGCCAAATGGACTTTTGGCGGCCAAATGTGACTTTTGGCGTGTTTTTCGGAAAGGATATGTTTTTGGGTCAAATGGGATTTTTGGCGTGTGTGGAAAAAATTATGTTTTATGGGCTTTGTGCATTGGGCATGTTTCATGCATACTGTTTGAGTCCTATGTGTTTTTATCTGGGAGTGTTTGGGTTTTACTTACCTGCGGTACCATTTTTGGTGCCGTAGCTTCTGGTGCAGGTTTTGAGCATGAAGAGGAGGAGGCTGAGCCCGAGGATGCGGCTCCGCCGGGTTGCTGATGTTATGCTTTATATTTCGTTTTAAAACTGAATTTGTGTTTTTAATATTTTATTATGTATGCTTTAAACAGCTTGTATTACGTTAAGAAAAATTCTGGTACTTAGTTATTGACTTTCGTTATCCGCTGCATTTTTCTCGTGCACATTTGTTGCTTTTACACACACTTGGCACCCGTCGATAGGATGGTGACCCGGGTTGTCACCATCCAGACGTCTCGATTTCCCCGTGTTCGGGCATGGGGATTTGGGGGCGTCACATTTTAGGCTAATTCGAATGGAGTTATCTGAGGTCATTCGAATTAAAATTATGTTCATTCGAATGAATTTAAATTTCATTCGAATGAATATAATTTAATTCGAATGGAATTAAAGGCCATTCGAATAAGCAGTTGTCAACCATGATAGCACAATATCATCATTCCTCTAATTCACTTTAATTAGATCACATATATCTTTTATACATCAACAGTATACTAATGGCAAGCAGCAGCGGAAGAAAACGTTCCAGACCCCAGACAGTAGAAAGTACCTCCGCATCTCCTTCTCAGCCGGCCGTCAGGCCTATACTAGTTGAGCGGGAGATCATTTTAGGTGACTTCCGTGACCTCACTTGGGAGGGGCGGAGCATACATGACATCATCACCGATCGTGGATGGACCCCGATCTGTCAACAGAGGGGCACAACATATCCTGAGATGGTCGGTGAGTTTTACTGTGCCATGGGTGAGCAGCCTGGTGATGCTCTATGCTATAACTTAGTAGTCCGGGGAGTGAGTATTATATTCTCTCCCCGCGTTATTGCTGAGTTCCTAGATTTGCGGCGAGAGCCCGGTGCCTATCCTGCAGCAGCAGCAGCGAGAGCATCAGCGAGATCAGCGACTGCACCATCTGGAGAGGACACTACAGTTCCATCCTCATCGCCAGTGCCAGATAGACAGACCGCAGAGCTGGATGCTAGCTCGAATGATAGCGAGAGCGGTGATGAGGTACCTGATGATGGTCTCACAGACGATCAGGTTCGTGACCTAGTGCGAGACCCTGAGGCTCCTCCATATGATGGCGGTAAAGTGATCCGACAGGCCGACTGTATAGCATTTTTCAGAATGCTTAATTTGATTGTTGGGTATAACATTGATCCGAAAAAACACAAGACTGATTTCGGGATCGAGCGGCCCAGATTTTTGTTACAGTTAGCACAGGGGGAGTCGATTGATCTGGCATTATATTTCTTCCTCCGCATTCGCACAGAGTCACGCTATTCGGGTGGAGGTAGTCTACCATTTGCACTTTTGATATCTAACCTCTTACTCCATTCAGGGGTTGCAGTGACTTTGACTGAGCGGAGGTCGCCACAGATGGGGCCCGTTAACAAGATCACATTCAGTAAGAGCAAGGGTCACTTGTTGAAGACTCGTCCAGTCCTACAGGATCAGCCTCCGCCTACTGATCCAGCTTCTACTGCTGCTGCCTCTATTGAGAGACACCCTGCTGGGGCTACTCCAGATGAGGTACGAGCTATATTGGCGGACCACCGCGACATTTTATTGAGGGACTTCATTCAGCCCATGATGGAGAAGCTTAAGGACCTAGAAGGACGGTTGCAAACTTTACAGGAGGATTTTGATTTATATAATAAATAAATATTGTTAGTAATTTTTTTACTTTTTTATGTTGTATAGAACGTCTAACTCATTTTGGAATGTAATTAATGCAGTATAGTTTTTATTTTTAGTGTTTGCTAGCCTCTTTATTGTTAATAACACATTTCTTCTCATTATACTTAGTGTTCACGATAATTGAAAAAATGACACTATTTTTAAATTAATATTTAGTTAACTAAAATATTTTTAAATTAATTACATAAAATTAATTATTTATGAATTTGTAAATATTTTAATTCATTGTAAATCATAATATATAATATATAGAACTTTTTATTTACTTTGGAAATGATAAAAAATTAATAGAAAAAATATGTATTCTTACAATTTTAACAATATATCCTTTCAATTAAATAATACCGTTCGAACACGTTAATACTAATTCGAACAAATAATATTGCATTCGAATTAATTAATTTTCTGTTCGAATTAAATTTAATTAGTTCGAACAGTATAGATTTTTGGAGACGACCTAATTCGTCTCAGAATCTCAAGTTCAAACTAATTTTTTTTAGTTCGAACGGATTTATAACGTTTTCCATGTTTTGAGACGAAATAAAATTTCGTCTCAGAAAAGTACTTTTAGGGACGAAATTAATTTCGTCCCTAAGAAATTTCGTCCCTAAAAATTAAATTTCTTGTAGTGAGCATTCAAGCGGCAAGTTATATCGTTCAAACGTTAATTACTAAATGCTTAATTTTAGTTTTTTTTTACACTATACATTTTAATTTATTTAATAATATATTAATCTTTTTGATATATTTGGGGAGGGGGGTTCAAACCTAAGACCTCCATTTTGAAGACTTGGGGGTTATGCCAATCAGGCCACAGGACTTTGGCATATATTATGTTTTTTTAAAAACTATATAATTATTAGTTAATATAGTAAAAGTATACCATAATATATAATATAATAGTATTAAGGAATATATAGTATCATATATATATATATAGTAATATATAGTATCAAATATGTAGTATCATATATATAGTATTATATATATTATAGTATAGTAAAGTATAAAGGATATCATGTTTTACTTTAGAAAGTGATATTTATGAGCATAAACCTTATAAAAAGAAATTATAAAATGATTAGTTTGATTTGATGCAATATATTTATTTTATAATAAAAAGCGTTTTAGAATTTGATTTATCATATTAATTTATTGCGGTTTGTAAGTTTTGTTTTATAAGATCTCTATGTAGATTCATTATTTCTCTTTTATTTTTGTTAGTATTGGGTATTTGGAAATAAAATTTTGACCTATTTTGAAAATGCATAGATCTTATATAAGATATTTTTCCTAAATATACATATTCGCTTATTCAGGGACAAACTCCCCCGTCAATAGCCTCGAGTGTGAGTGCTATATTAGTGCTACAAAGAATAGGGGTGGAAAAATAAAACTGGTGAACTAGACTGAAATGGACTAAACCAGTGAGTTTGGTTCGGTTCTAAACCGGTACCTATTTCATTTTTTATATAAAAATAATATATATAATTATATATAAAATTATTTTATATTAAATGCTAAATTACTAATTAATATAATGTTAAATTTTAAAATCCTTTATAAATAACTATATATTATCCTTGTAGTCTATAATATTAGTAGTTATATTAATACTATATCACATAAGATTAGAATCACATACCCAAAACAAATATTAAAATCATATAATTAAAATATTAAAATCACATAATATTAACTAAAATCACAACATATGGCCAGGGGAGGCTTTCGAATGGTAAACAACGTTCGAATGGTCCTGTACATATAAGTTATTGGGAAAGACTTTTGAATGCCGTTGTCTCCATCACAAAAACATCTCTTCAACCGTGGAAGTATTTCGAACATCATCGCCGCCACTGTAATCACTACCAACGTCGAAGCCTCTTCCTTTCAAGTACTTGTACAGTCCCCATATACTTTTTATCATTTATTTTATGTATTTGTTGTATTATTCCTACAAATTAAAAAACTGTATTTTTCCGTCGATAGGCACCATAGGTGGCTTGAACCCCCCCCCCCCCCCCAATAGGTTATTTAGAAATGACTATTTATATATGATTTGTTGAAGAAAGAAAGGAATCCACTGATACCTTTCGTTTTCATGGCCACTGAGTTGACTCAACCATAGTTGAGTTTGATTTGGTTACCGTTTGAATGTTAATGTATCCGTGCGAATGGTAATGGATACGTTCGAACACTATTGTATCAGTTCGAACAGTATTGGATCCATTCAAACACGATTGTATCCGTTCAAATGGTATGAACCCAAACACAAATGTTTGATCGGTTCATTGATGATATATAATGCACATATAATATCAATGCACATTATATTCTATTTAAATTAATATTCATAATAAATATATTATAATTAAATTAATATTAATATTTACCACATTTATTAAATATTAAATGAATATTAAATTACTAATATAATTTCTAATTGATGTTAACTAATTAATTTATTTATATCACATTTTGTAGTTGTATCAATTAAATGTTAATAATAATTATATTCTAGTTAAATTAATAGTAATTTTTAACACATTTATTAAATATTAAATTATTATTAATAGTACTAATAATAATTTATCACATTTTGTAGTTCTATCAATTCAATGTTGATAATAATTATATTCTAATTAAATTAAAAATTTATATAGACATGCCTAATTCAATATGGGGTGTTTTAAGTGTCTTGTTAGCTAAATTTGGTTAAAGTTATATTTTAGCCATGCCAATGCGAGTGCTATTAGTGTATAATTTTGTGAATATTTATTTATTATATTTTATAACTAATGTTGCATATATATTTTATTCTTTTAATTTTAGGTTGATAATGTCTTATACGGGACGTAAGCATGGCAGACTAGGCGAACCTTCCATCCAAATAATTCGAGAGAGGACTACTTTATTATAGCATCAGTTGAAGATTTCTGACTTGCTAACTCTTGTCTAGGAGGGTCATTCCTTGCCATCAGTCTTCAACGATCGTGGTTAGGCACCATTTCTAGATCATAAGGACGAAGGATGGGAGCTTGTGTTTTATATTGACTTTGTCTCTAAGTTCTATAAAGAGCTTGGTGGTGCCAGCCTAGATGACAGAGGGACATACACGATCTTTGCTCGAGGAGCTTCAGTTATATTTTCAGCAGACGAACTTGCTGAATTTCTTCATATTCCTAGACTGTGCAATGCATATCCGAACATGGTGCCTAGAGAGTCTCTAGCTTTGGGTGATGTGGAGATGACTGAGGATAAGGGATTAGTTTATATAGATGAGCTCGATGACCTCGCTGATCATGAGGTGAGGGACATGGTTATTGGTCCAGATGCTCCTCTGTATGATGGGATGGAGAGCATTAGCAAGCAGATCTATTTACTTTCTTCAAGATCCTGAATTTGATCATTGCCAACAATATTGACCCTCAGCAGCACAGGACATAGGTTGGCATGGATTTAGCAAAGTTTATGATACATGTCACTCATGGCATTCCAACAGCCTAGTAAGGTATATAGTCGATAGGATTCGATCAAAGGCCTACAACATTATGATGGATATACTACAATTCGGGATCATGATCGCCCGATTTCTGCTATATGCCGAGGTCATGCCATATGTTGCTGAGCGTAAATAGGAGCCAATGGGATTGATCAACAATACCACCCTATCATGAAGCATAGGATACTTGAAACTTCATCTTCGTGGACCTGTTCCAAACCCAGTTTATACTCAGAGAGATGTACAGTTGGGAGATCGTGGAGTATCGGTTGGTGAGACATCCACGCATGCCAAGGTATCACGCACAACTACTCATGAGGAGATAGCCGATGTAGTGCGTGCAGAGATTAGCAAACAAATGTCAGTGGTAATCGATGCAATGCATACAAAGGTATGTACTGCCATGCCTAGTTACATACATCGATTAATGCTAGTATCTCAAACTTACATACAGAGATCAATGCTAGCATCTCTGACTTACGTACATAGATTAGTGCTAGCATCTCTGACTTACGTACGTAGATTGATGCCATGTATGTGGCTCAGGTCACGATCAATACTCGACTGACACAGATAGAGACATGCTTAGCTGTAATTAAGGTTGTGTGCAAAGAGTTGGGATATTAGTAGTTTCTATCTTTTATTTATATATATATTTTTTGTTTGTGGTATGGACAATATTTGGTGTTTTGTCAATTTGATTTAATTATGAATTAAAGTTTTTTGGTCATTTCTAAATTAATTATTGATTTATATTATTCCTACTATTTAATTGATAACTTTTATATAAATTAAATATTTATCCATAAGTATGTGGTGTATGGATGATAAGTAGAATTATTCAATTAGTTTAACAAGAATAAAATAAAATTAGAATTTAAACTAATAAAAAAAATTTTAAATATGTAAAGTATCATTCCTCTAATCACCGTTCGAACACTTTTTGTACATTCGAACATTAATTGACATACCATTCTCACGGTATAGTAAAATATTGAAATGGTAACTCAATTTCCCGCTAAATTTATTAACTTAACCCACCAATTTTCCGTTCAATCATAAATAATATATGTTCGAGCATTGTTTAGCCTTAGCATTCGAATGTTAATGCAATGTCTCGCTAAATTTTTTCACTTAACATGCCAAATTGTCATTCGACCATATATAATTTTTGTTCAAATTTTTATTTTATTTTTTCAAATGTTTTTTGTGGATGTTCGAATGGTTATCTTATTAGGGACAAAATCTTTCGTCCCTAAATAAACTTTCGTAAACACCTTCTGTCATTTTTTAGGAACAAAATTTAAAATTCGTTCCTACATCTCATTTTTTTGGACGATTTTCATTTTGTCCCAAACAAAAATCATCCCAATAACTATTTTTTGTTGTAGTGAGATAAAGTGGGCTTGCTAGCTACTTCAATGGCTCCTTTATAAATTTCTCATATATTGGTCTTCTGAGATGATCAACAGGTCCTTGAAGCCAATTAATTGAAGTTTTTAATCATATGGGCTCTCATGACTATTAAATCTATCGCTACCAATTAATTGATGCAAATTATGCATCAGCTGAAGCCAACGTGGGAGAACTAATTGATTGCAACACAAAGTGATGGGATGTAAGGAAAATGAAAGCTCTATTCAATCCAAATATAGGAGCTGATCAAATCTTCAAGATTAGTCCAAGTCCAAGTGATGTTGAAGATAAATGGATTTGGGACTAGGAAAAGGGTTCCAAATTTAGTTTCAAAGGTGCCTATCGATGTTTTAGGGCTAACAAAGGTGAGAGCATAGGGGAAACCTCGAAGGCTAGAATCCAAAACTCATATTGGTCTGCCCTATTGAAGTTCAAGATTCCCAACAAAGTTAAAGTATTTGCCTGGAGATCATGCAAGGATGGTCTTCCAACTTTTGATAATCTTAGAAGAAGATAGATTGATGTGGATGATAAATGTATTTTCTGCAAAGACAAATTAATAGAGGATCTACCGCATGCCCTTTGCACTATCCAAGTATTTATGATCATTGGGTTAGATATGTTCCTCTTATAAAAAATGTGGATCAGAATATGTCATTAAGGGAAGTGGCTCTGCGCATTAAGGAAGAAGGGACACTTGATGAGCTGACAAGTTTTGTACTGTTTGCATGGGGCTATTGGTTCATAAGAAATATATTGGTACATGAAAAAGCATGCATGGAACCACATCAGGTGATAGAGTTTGCTTTCTTAATGAAAATGCTCCTAATATCACGAGGCAAGTCCCAATTTCTCAGCAAAAGACAAGCTATAGATGGCAACCCCTACTAGCAAACTTTCTAAAATTGAATGTAGATGGTTTCGAATGTTTTATGATCAAAACAAGGGTGTAGTGGGTATTATTCTCAGAGATACAAAAGGGGATGTTGTGAGAGCAGTTAGTAAAGTGGAAGAGGAGGTTTCAGATCCTACTACTTTTGAAATTCTTGACATGTTTTTAGGCCTGCAGTTATGTGCAAATATGGGTATAGGAAAGTTTATACTTGAAAATGATTGCTTGATGATGATTTTTGAGCTTTAGGATGTTAGTGTTTCATATGCCCCACAAAGAGCTTTAGTGCAGGAAACAAAAAGACTCCTACAACTGTTTAAGGAGTGCAACGTTCAATATGTTAATGACTAGGAAATGAGGTAGCTCACAGGCTTGCTAGACATGCTTGAAATGTTGAAGATATAGAAATGTGGTGGGATGGTGTTCCTATTCATGTATCCCAAGTAATATGGTTGGACAAACATTCTCTGTAATGTCTCTTTTTGGTGAATATGAAGTTTTCCTATATATATATATATATATATTCAAAAAGTATTGATGCAGATTGCATCATAGAATATCTATCAGAAATGGAGTTTTGAAGTTTATTTTTTGGCAAGGTAAGGTGATGTTGGTGACTTAAAATTTTAGTTCATATCCTTTCAATTCTCTTCACAAAATCACAAGCCTTGTTGATGTGGTCTACAGCAATAATTCTATCCTGCCTCGAGCCCTTAGAGGGTTACTCCATTTGGAATTAATTGGTCTTCCCTCCATAAGACGTCGTTAGTTTTGTTATTGGTTTTGGTTTTGATTTTCGATTATGTTCATATATAGGCTTGTCTAGGGTCTTTTCTGGGTTTGGTCTATTTGAGGCTATTTCTCAAGGGCTTTGCTTGTTTCCACGATTTTTTTTTTTTTTTTTTTTGGCCATAAGTGAAGGCTTTATTAATAAATTCAGGAAGCATCACTACTGGACAGGTGACTGCTCTCTCTTTCTGTTAAAAAAAAAAAAAAAGCCTTGTATGAATTCATGCTAAATTTTACAAATAGAGTTTTTTATTTTTCTGAGGTTGCATATAATTTAGTCTTTATCCTTTAAGTAGTTCTACCAATGTACCATGCTTGGGTTTTGGGATCAAGTTAGGCAATTCCCAAGTTTTTTTTATTAGTAACAAATGGTGTTATTGCCCAAATTACTTTAATAAAATTGGCTTGCCGTCTTCTTTATAAAAGAAACAGAAAGAAAATTATTGGTAGCAAATTACCAGCGTAATCAAGGTGCCCTTTTATTGCAAATATTGCGTATCAAACCTCGAAATAAGTAAGATTGGCGACATTGTTACAAATTATTAAAGATTGATGACAATAATTAATCATATCATTAAGTAATGGGTCCCAGAACTCTAAGAACAGGAATGGAAAATAGATGGAGATTTTCAGGAATGGATAAAGTCATATATCCATAAGCTTCAGGAATTGATTCAAGGTAATTCCCAGACCTCTAAGGAAAGTTGCAACTTCCAGATACAAGCATTCCGAATAATTACCCTTCATCCCTTCCCACCCCTTTATCTGAAATTACAAGGAAAATAACACGTGAATAAGTCTACGTAACCATTTATCATAAAACGCAACACTTCACTAACACTAATACTAAACGGCACCGTACAAAAAATCCCTTAAACGACACCGTATGAGTAGATGATAGTTCATAGCTAAACGGCACCGTGTGGATACTCCAGGAGCGACACCGTCTCAGTTCAGATTCATAACACATTATAATTTGGTAGTGCCTCTACGAGACAAGGACAACCAAACAGTTGATCTGTTGCGTACTCCGACCTGTCCAAAATCACACAAAACAATATTTAAGTGGTTTAGCAAATTGCCTATGTCCACTGGAGCCTCTTTTACTGAATCTGTATGAGATTTACAAAAACTCTAAAAATTTCTATCTCTCTCTCATGTACACTCTTTTCTCTCTTATTTTCCCCACTCCCACTGCCTTTTTTTCACAACTGAGCTCTCTCCTATTTATAGGAGAGAGCAGTCTACAATTTATTTTAGTGCAGAAATCTCGTGGGTTGTATGGGTGCCTAATAATCCAAGAGAGCAAATGGTGGATGGGTGCCTAATAAGCCAAGGAAGAGAACTGTGCTTCTCTTGTTTTCACACTCTAGGTGGAGTTCAACAATCACCCCTTCCAACCAAGTATGCTATACCAGACTGTTTGCAAACTGATTCATTTTTCAAATGAATGCACCTCTTTCTTTGACATCAGAGATTTCTGCTATCGAATACGCTCCAATGCACCTGAGGGTGCTCAGCAGTGTACAATACTAATCAAGTCCAAACAATGTTGGAACTTGATCCCTGTGACGACTTTCGTCAACAAATTTGCTGGATTTTCTTCAGTGCCAATCTTCTGAAGTTTGATTTCCTCTTCTTCTAATATTTCACTTACAAAGTAAAATCAGACATCTATGTGTTTTGTTCGAGAGTGATATACTTCATTCTTGGCCAAATGAATTGCACTTTGACTGTCACAATAAACGGTAACCTTTTGCTGCTTAAAGCCCAAATCTGTTACCAATCCCTGTAACCAAATAGCTTCTTTCACGGCTTCTGTTACAGCCATGTATTCAGCCTTAGTTGATGATAGTGCAATTTTCGATTGCAAAGTTGATTGCCAACTAACTGGTCCTCCAGCCAAAGTGAACACATATCCAGTTGTCGATCGGCGTTTGTCAAGATCACCTGCATAGTCTGAGTCAACATATCTAGTTACTAGACTATCTTCATTTTTCTCAAACTTCAAACCAATATCTACGGTCCCTAAAATATACCGTAGAATCCACTTAGCCGCATGTTAATGAACCTTTCCAGGATTATGCATATAGCGACTAACTAAGCTAACGGCCTGGGAGATATCAGGTCGTGTACACACCATGGCATACATTAAGCTTCCAACAATACTTGCATATGAGACATTCCTCATGTAGTCTCGCTCTCCATTAGTTTTAGAAGACTGCAATGCACTAAGCTTGAAATATAGGGCCATAGGAGTACTCACTGGCTTCGTCTTCGAGTCGATGTTGAAGCGTTGCAGTATTCTCTTCAGATACTGCTTCTGAGTAAGGTGAACTGTACCTTTCACCCTATCTCTGCTGATCTCCATCCCCAATATTCTTCGTGCTTCTCCCAGATCTTTCATTTCAAACTCATGACTTAACTGAGTTTTTAAGCAATTTATCTCCCCCTTGCTTTTACATGCAATTAATATATCATCTACATATAAAAGCAAATAAATAAAGATTCATTTGCAAGTTTTCTGAAATATACACAATGATCGTATTGGAAACGAGTGTATTTCAGATTCATCATAAAGTGGTCAAACTGTTTGTGCCATTGCCGAGGTGACTGCTTCAAGCCAAAGAGAGACTTCTTCAGATTGCATACCCAATTTTCTTTTCCAGCTTCTTTGAAACCTTCTAGTTGAGACAGATAAATCTCCTTTTCCAGATCACCATGTAAAAAAGCTATCTTTACATCAAGCTGTGCTAACTCAAGATCATATTGTACAACCAAAGCTAACAATATCTGAATGGATGAATGCTTCACAACAGGAGAGAATACTTCACTGTAGTCAATTTCCTTTGTCTGAGCGTAGCCCTTGGCTACTAACCTAGCTTTGTATCACACTCTACTTTTAGCAGCTTGATCATCTTTCTGATTAAAGATCCACTTACAGCCAATTGTCTTTTTTCCTTTTGGAAGCGGCACAAGCTCCCAAGTCTGGTTCTGGTGAAGAGACTGCATCTCTTCATTCATCGCCTTTGTCCATTCAACTTGTTCACTGGATTGTATGGCTTCTCTGTAAGTGATTGGGATCTCACCCCCTTTAGCTAGTAATGCATATGTCACATAGTCTGCAAAATGTGTCTGTACATGTTTCTCTCGTCTCGGTCTATTGGTTGCTATTAATTCAGGTTGTATTGGAGGTAATGTGACTAGACTATCAACCTCATCTTGTCCATGCTCTCCATTTGTTTCTCCTGAATCATTTTGAGTGGAAAACTCCACCTTTTGTGAATCACCAGGTGTTTCGCTATCATGGCTGCCTTCATCGGAATCTTTATGCTTATATGACTTAAGCATCTCAGATTCGTTAAATGTAACATCTCTACTGATGATCACCTTTTTAGACTCTATACACCAGAGCCTATACCCTTTTACACCAGTACTAAAGCCCAAGAATTTTGCTTTCTTGGCTCTAGGATCAAGCTTACTTTGTTTAGCATGATAGTAAGTAGGACATCCGAAAATGTATAAAGAGTTATAATCAGTAGCATGTGTATCTCTCCACATTTCAGTGGATGTCTTCCAGTCATTGGTAGCTGCAGGTAGTCAGTTGATGAGGTGGCAGGCATATGTCACAGCTTCAGCCCAAAATTTCTTACTGAATCCAGCATCCAGTAACATACAACGGACTTTCTCTAGTAAACTACGATTCATTCGTTCTGCCACACCGTTTTGCTGCGGTGTACCTCGTACCGTGAAGTGTCTAACAATCTCCTCTCTTCAGCATGCTTCCATGAAGGGGTCTGAAGTGTACTCACCTCGATTATCAAATCTGAGCAGCTTGATCTTACTGCCGGTCTGAGTCTCAACCATTTTCTTCCAATCAAGGAAGATTTTCAGCACTTCATCTTTATTCTTCATCGTATACACCCACACACGACGAGAATAATCATCCACAAAAGTTACCAACCAATGCTTACCTCCCAAGGATGCATTTTGGGTAGGTCCCCAAACATCGGAGTGTACATAGTCAAGTATTCCCTGTGTATTGTGTACTGCGGTTCCAAACTTGATCCCCCTCTGCTTCCCCAATACACAATGCTCACAGAAAGACAGTTTACCTGTCTTGGCACCTTTGAGTAAGCCTTGCTTCACCAGTGTTTACAAAGATTTTTCTCCAGCGTGTCCCAAATTCATATGCCAAAGACTGGTGGTGTTGGTATCAGTCTCATCTAGCTTCTCACAGCATGTGGAAACTCTTCCATCAACAGTACTTCATTGCAAGAAGTACAAGTTTCCTCGCCTCAAACCCTTCATTGCCACCTGAACTCCCATTAGTACTTTAAGAGTTCCGTCTTCAATGGTGATTCTGAATCCCTTTGAATCCAAAGATCCCATTGAGATGAGATTCTTTCGTAAGTCTGGAACATACCGAACTTCTGTCAGAGTCTTGATGCTGCCATTGTGTAGCTTTAATCGAATGCTACCTATTCCCTGAGTCTTACAGGCACTGTCATTGCCCATAACTACTGCTCCACTCTCAATCCTTGTGAAGTTAGTAATCCAGTCCCGATTGGGACACATGTGATAGGTACATTTGGAATCCATAATCCATTCATCAAAATGACAAATGGATGATGAACTTATCAAGGAAAAATCTGAATCATCATCTCTGTCCACAACATTGGCTGTGGTGGGTTGATTCTGCTGTTGTTGCTTCAGCTTGGGACAGTCATTCTTCCAGTGTCCTTTGTTGTGACAAAAGGAACAGTCGTCTCTCGCAAGCTTTCTGCAGACTGATGAACCATGTGATGTGGCCTGAGTTTTCGATTGAAAACCGTTATTCTTTCTGGGATACCTCGATTGAAAACTATGGTCTCCCTCTTGTTGTTAGAGCTTCACTTGATGTATCTTGTTGTACCTGCTTATCCTTTTTGTGGTACTCATTGCTAATTAAAGAACTAGATACATCTTCAAAACTAATCTTTTCATTCACATACAGTAGAGTAGTAATTAAATGCTTATATGTATCAGGCAAGGAATTTAACAAAAGTAAAGCTTTATCTTCATCTTTGATTTCAACATCCAAGTTTAACAAATCAGCAAGAATTTGGTTATAACTATTCAGATGTTCAGACATAGAAATACCTTCACGAAATTGGAATCTGAAGAGCCTTTTCTTCAAGTGCAAACGGCTCTCAATGCTCTTCTTCATGAACTTATCCTCCAATTTCTGCTAAAGTTTTTTAGCATTTGTCTCTCTCATGAAAAAATACTTCTGTTTTTTGGTAAGGCATAATCGGATTGTACTATAAGCTTGGGTATTAAGCTTCCTCCAATCCAATCTTGATCAGTCATATCATCTGATCTATCGCCCAACGCAATATCCAACTCTTGTTGGATCAAAACGTCCATCACTTCACACTGCCATATATCAAAGTTACTTGTTCCATCGAACTTCTCAACTTCAAACTTGGCATTTGACACTGTGGACTGACGTCCAAAGCTACTGGCATTTTCAGAGCTCCTATATCTTCCAGATCTTTCCATTTGAATTTAGAAAATTTAGACACAAAATTTCAAAATTCTAACCATACGGATGAGTCCAGAATGATCCAAATAGTTGGAAAGCACTATTTGATCGTTGAAATTGGACTCCAAATGGCTTAGATCAAGCCTGACAAGAATCTGAAAAAACGGACGGTCCTAATCATCTGGCGCATGAGATGCGCGCGCAGCAGTGGCATCTGTGGTGCGTGTGGTACACGACCTGCTGCTGCTGGGCGCGTGGGTGCACGTCTAGCGCGTGTCTACCTGTAGGGCTCGTGGGAGAGCATGAGGTACGTGAGAGACACATGTCTTCAACCTCCGGGCACGTGGCGGTGCTTGTGTGCGCGTGGTGGTGCGTGGCACATGATTGGCACTCGTCTTCAACCTCCAGATGTGTGTGGAGTGCGTGGATTCACACTCCTATCTCCTACCGGTGCACGCGACTTCTTCCGACCTCCATTTTCGATTCCGTTTGTGGCAACTGATTTGTCTCGAAGCGAGGAACACCCTAGAGTTGTCAAAAGTTGATTTAGAACAACTTGATTTCTGGATAGCGCGAGTGAAAGCTCTGATACCAATTGTTGCGCACTCTGTCTTGTCTAAAATCACAAAAGACGATATTTAAGTGGTTCAACAAATTGCCTACGTCCACTGGAGCCTCTTTTACTGAATTAGTACGAGATTTTCAAAACTCTACAAAGTTCTATCTCTCTCTCATGTACACTCTTTTCTCTCTGATTTTCCCCACTCCCACTGCCTTTTTTCACAACTGAGCTCTCTCCTATTTATAGGAGAGAGCAACCTACAATTTATTTTGGTGCAGCAATTTGCTGCAGAAATTGTGTGGGTTGTGTGGGTGCCTAATAATCCAAGAGAGCAAATGGTGCGTGGGTGCCTAATAAGCCAAGGAAGAGAACAGTGCTTCTTTTGTTTTCACACTACAGGTGGAGTTCAACATGATCATGATACAGACTATAGAAATCTTTCCATGCAACAATATTGTGTAAGGTTAATTCTTTTTAAAATTTCCATCATAGTAATCTTTGAAATGATCACCAAAACCAAACTGATTCAAGGACCCTTTCCAGTCATCAAATTTCTCCAAGACCTTAACAATTGTCGTCCCGTAATCACCTACTATGATTCGAGCATCTTTGCGGAGCTCAACATAACCAAGATCACTTTTGAAGAGAGACTGCAACGCTTCAGCATGAATGGCCTTCAGCTTCCCCCTGCTTAATTTCAATGCATCTTGTGTTCTGATGCTTATTTTTGGGTGGTTTATGGACAAATCGCAAATGATATTAGTTACTTGAGCAAGAAATTGTTCCTTCCATCCGTTGTTGGTGGATCCATATAAGAAAGTGTAATCCTCATCCACTTTCTATATGTACAAGATATATATGTCAGACATAATCAGATTTTATTTGAATAATACAGTATATGAATGTTATTGCTTCAAAATGCAACATTATGCATGAATATTAGAATCATGATGTGTGTGTATATCAATTCATCTGCCAATGCCCCTCAAAATATATTCCTTTTGATTTATTTATCTATATAGATGCAGTACTCAGAGATCCAAAAATAAATAAATAAATAAAGTTACCACGCCTGGTCCTGTAGCTTTGACCGTGAAAATCCTTTTTTGTATCTGCGTCATACAAAGTTTTGGTGCTTGTTCAGCTGTGATTGTGGAAGGGAATGATCAGCACGCTTTAAGTTGTAAAAATGGCAGCGCCAGTTCCGATATATATATGCATTGACCCGATCATAACGAATTGCGAAATTCACACGCAAAACTACGTTATAAGAAACTCAAATTAATTTCGATCGCATAAAATGTACGTAATACAGTAACTACTTTACTCGTACTGCAATCGTTTAGATTCTCCTTTAGTAAGTGGAGGTTGATGCTCATCTTCTTGATCAAGGGAGATAGATCCAGTGTCTTGACCCTGGAATCAAGCAACTAATTAACCATGGTCATTTGTATTATTATATTGAAAACCAAAAGAAAAATCATATTTTCCCTCTCTGTATGGAGATTGATCAAATTTATGAGCCTAATTTGATAGGTCCCAACTCAGAAAAGAGTAAAAGTAAATAAACAAGTATCTCTTCGGTTGAGAAAGTACCAAGGTTTGAATAACAAATGATTTCTTGGATCTTCATTGAGGATTGTAGGCTGCTTAAATAAGCAAAACCTCATACAACGTAAACCAAAATAATAGGACTAACCACAAGACACAAACATACGCAAACAATTCAAGAAAAACAGAACACAACTACATGAATTAAACGGAACGTAAATCATGCAACAATAACTACTGAAGATCCATTTGCAACTGAAGACCGACTCATTCGCATGTCTCTCTACTGGACAACGACCCAGTCTTGCCCTGCACTTTCCACGTGCCTTATTGGTTCCATCGACTGCCCACTACTTTCACGTATAGTTTCATCCCAAATATCTGGGATTTGGCTTATGGGCCCTCCTAGGTCGCCGTGGCTTATCATAATTCATTTTATAATATCAGTTTATAAAGAGAGATTTATTCCAACTTTATAAATATGCCCAAGACCTTATCCACAAACAATGTGAGATTCATTCTTCAAAACTCTCTATCACGTGTAGACCAATATTTTTGCTGGTTCTTGTCACGGGGTAAATAGTGTGGATCCAGATTCGTCCTGTGGCAGATCTAATACCATGATGAAATTCATGGGCCTAAATCATCTTATAAAATCCGTTCAAAGAAAGATGTTTGCTCCAACTTTATAAACATGTTCTAAACCTTGTCCACAAGCAACATAAGATTTATTCATCAATAGACATCATTGAAAAAATTACATAGCTTATAAGTACTGTAACGTGCATCATGACAGTAGTGATTAAATATTCCTAGCTACTATATATCAAAAGGATTTGAGAAAATACATGAGAACAAGCGATGAATTAGGACAAGAACTTACGTATCGTTACCGAGATAAAAACATTTGAGTCGTGCAGGTAACAACAATTACGATTACCCAGTAGACATGCAATGGGATACTGTCCTTGACAGTGGTGGACAATGCAACTTTGTTTCCATTGGTATCAGCCCAGTTAGATAGCCTTTCGAAGTCAATAATGCATTTGATTGCTTCCAACTTGTCCTTGATCAAATAACTAACATCACCAATCTCTTTCACACATTTTTTAAGGTCTGGGCAGTTTATAGTCGTAGGTTCACGTTTTGTGACTCCCATTGATTCCACAAGTCTGTTGAACAACTGTAACTTTACAAGGGCCCAAAATTCTCCATAGTCCACAACAAAAGCAGTAAGTATCAGCACTGCTTTTTCAGTCCATGAATAGCTTGAGAGATTATTACGAAGTATGAACATTGACGTGTTTCTTAGTTCAGTTTCCCTACACAGAGCCCTGCGTCTCAGCTGACATTACATTTTTCTTATTATGGAAAAATGTTTGTTGAGGGAAAAATGAGCGTATTGGTATATTCTTGTGAAAACCTGTGTAAAACAGTGTTGTAACAACTGTTGTTGTGGAAAGGCTTGAAGATTGGTCAAAGAAGGCGACTTCGCTCGACCCTCACTTGACGGAGCGCTCGAGCGAACTTGGGCAGATTGCACCGCTCGACCTTCGCTCGACATACAGCTCGAGCGAACTCAGGCAGATTCAACTTCTCGACCCTTGCTCGATACTGAGCTCGAGCGAACCCAGGCAGAGTGTGTCGCTCGACCCTCGCTCGACACTGAGCTCGAGCGAACCCAGGCAGAGTGTGTCGCTCGACCCTCGCTTGACACTGAGCTCGAGCAAACTCAGGCAGAGTCGACCGCTCGATACTCGCTCGACAGGTCGCTCGAGCGAACTTTGGCAGATTGTTTCGCTCGACACTTTGCTCGAGCCAATGTTCCAGATCACTTACAATGTAGGGTTTTGAACGCCTCATTTGATGGGAACTATAAATAGAACAGGTTAACTTCTGTTCTATGTGTGGAGAATCAGAGCAAAAACCCTAAGGGCCTCCAAGAACTTCTTACCCCCATTTGTTTGATTCTCTCTTGGATAAACATTTCTCCACCACAACACATTCAAAATCAACTTTTACTTGAGTCCATTGAAGTGGACATTTTTGTTGGCCGGAAGAGTCCGGAGCTGCCGTTGATGCAGAGATCGAGAGGTTCTCGTGGGAAGCTATAGGAAGGTCGGAGTTCCGACACTACATGCGTGTAGAGATCGAGTGGGTCACTCGTGGTGTTGCAAGCCAAGTTTAGTTACTACAAAGGTTTTGTGAGTGTCTCTAAATTGGTTGTAACAAACTAAAATTTCTATAGTGGATTTGAGGTGGTGCCTTACACCCAAAGTGGTTTTAGATTTTGAAGATGTTCTTCAAATGAGTTTCCACTCCGTGATCAAAATCATGTGTTGATTATTTTTGTTATTTGATTCATTTATTAACTACTTGTTTGTCTAATTTTCAAAAAGCCATAAAAATTAGATTATATCTATTCAACCCCCCTCTAGGTGTAGTGTTGGGTAGAACCACTGCTTTTTCAATTGGTATCAGAGCGGGTTCACTCCGCTAGGATTTAGTTCCTGAGTGCGATCCTGCTGTAGTGGTTTAAATGGATAGGTCTCAATCACTCACTTCTCCACCATTTTTTGATGGAAGCAACTATGCGCATTGGAAAGTTCGAATGAGAGCATTCCTTAAGTCTGTTGATGAACGAGTGTGGGCTTCCGTAACAAAGGGATGGAAAGAACCGGTTGTAGCCATTGAAGGAGTCCAAACCCCCAAGAGTGTGGAAAATTACTCTAGGGATGAAATCAATGAGTGTAGTTGGAATAGCAAAGGCTTGAATGCAATGTTCATGGCCGTGTCCAAGGAAGAGTTCAAGAGAATCTCCATGTGTGAAAATTGCAAAGAGGCATGGGACATTCTTGAGGTTACCCATGAAGGTACCAAGGCTGTAAAGAATTCTAAACTTCAAATGCTGACCACCAACTTTGAAGAACTTAGGATGAAGGATGATGAAACTTTTGATGGCTTCTATAGCAAACTTAATGATATTGTCAATTCTCGTTTTAATTTAGGGGATAGAATTCCTGAGGACAGAATTGTGAGAAAAGTCCTTAGATCTCTTCCTGAGAGGTTTCGTCCCAAAGTCACTGCAGTAGAAGAAAGCAAAGACTTGGACAACATGAGAATTGAAGAGTTGGTGGGTTCCTTACAAACCTATGAACATACTCTTCCTATGGATAAGAAAAACAAGTCCATAACCCTCAATGCTATTAGAGAGAAGTCTGGTGAATCTTCTGACGAACTTGCCATGAGTGACAATGAGATAGTATTTTATGCTAAAAAATTCAGGAAGATGTTTGCCCAGAAAAACCCAAGACAGGAGAAGAGAAGGTTCAAGGGTTTCAATGGAGGTTCTAGTTTAGAAAACCGAGAAGGGAGGTATAAGCGAGAAACTAGAGCTATCAATGACAATATTTAGTGCCATGAATGTCATGGTTTTGGTTACATTCGACTTGAGTGTGCGAATTACAAAAGGGCCAAAGAGAAAGCTAATGCTGCTTCCTTGACTGATAGTGAGTCTGAGTCAAGTGACTCACAAGAGAGTTCTCCCAGGAAGAAAAATCTCAACTGCATGGCTTTCACTTCCTCTGTTGTAGGGAAAAGTCATAGCCGTGAATCTGTGGTTGAAATTGAGAGTGTTTCTGAAAATGAATCCGGGGATGAAGATGATTTGCAGGAAATCTATGAAAAGTTGTATAAGGAATGTGTGAAATTGAGAAAACTCAATAAAGCACATATTGAGGAAATAGATTTATGCAAAAGAGAAAATGAAGGACTTCAAGGCAAACTAAGAAAAGCCATTGGTCTAACAGATGAGTTACAAAAGAGGAATGTGACTTTGGAGGATAAAGTGACAACTCATGAAAATGAGCTAACTTTGTTAAATACTAAGTTGCAGAAATTCTCCATTGGGACAAACCAGCTTGACAAACTCCTAAGTTTAGGAAAGTCCTCTAGTGATAAGAGTGGTTTAGGCTATTTTGAAGAGAATCCTGATGCTCCTTCAAGCTCAAAAGCCTTTTGTAAAAATGTGAGAACCACAGTGTTTGTTCCTGAAATGACTGAGAAAAGGAAGGCTCATCCATCTGAAAAGGGTAAGAAGTCTATGCAAGCGCAAAAGTCTGTTCCTCCTCCCAAAAGACAAGGCGCTCGCAACATGAGCCCCATATGTCATCACTGTGGGAAGTTAGGGCATATTAGACCAAATTGTTTTAAATTAATGAGTCATTTTGTGCATGCTCCTGCATTCATTAACAGTAGAACTGCTTATCCTTCTGGAAGGGGTAAGAATTACATGAACGACCCCAAGAATGTCTCAACTTTCTTGAGACAAAGGGTTCACAAAGCAAGCCTTGTGTGTCATCATTGTGGTAAGATTGGTCACATCCGACCAAACTGCTTTGAGCTTAGGAGGCACATCAAGAGAACTGAAAAGCCATTCTCAAGAAAATGGATACCAAGGTGGATCATCCAAAAGGGGAAGACGCAAGCCACACATGATCTTGGTGCTGTAAACTGACAGGTATGCATTACATACATTACACGCATTTTTGTTTTATTTTGTTGTTGATTTTTTTTTCTAGTTTCTTTGTTCTTGTTTGCTGCCCCTACATGCACTCCATGATTGCGCTATATAATAGTGGGGTTGTTAATTCTAAAATCTAGGTGCATGTATCTTTTGAGATTTGTATCATATACCTATGTTTTACAAAGGTTTGGAACATGAGTATCTTGTGTAATCTGTGACTGGCATCACACACTTCACTCCAAACTCGGTCAATTGACATTTCACCACTTGTGAGTTTATTGGGGAGGCAATCAAAAGTGGTAGGAAGCTCTATCTTCATACAGAATTGACCACAGGCTAGATGACCTTATCATGGTTCGTTTGTGAAAACAAAAAAAAGGGGTGAAAAATAGAATAAGTTTTCTGTTTTCTTGAACATACTGAAACAAGTATTTAAACAGAAAGATTCAGGTCCTAGCAGCATTGGGTTTGACTTTCTGTATCTTGAATGAGCTTCCCAAGCACTTATGGTTTCATGTTTAGCCCAACCCCGCTCACGCCTTACGGTTGAAATTTCTTGATTGAGCAAGGACCGCTTTAAACACGCACATCTATATTACTTGTGATACTTTGTTTTTAATTGCATGTTTTATGGGAATATGATGCTCCTCTATATTTGATATGTACTCTTGGTGTGAAAATTGACATTCCCAGTATTTGTCCAAGTCATGTGAGCGTTGTGTACTTCAAAACTGGGCAAAATGTGATTTTCTGGTGGTCTCGCTCTCGGCGCTCGAGCAGAGTGGCCTCTTTCTCCCATTCTGTGCGATTTTCTTCCTACTTTTCTCAAATTTCTTCGTTTAATCTTGTACTTTACTTCCGAAATCATCTCCAAATCAAGGTAAAGCCCTTTCTCTTGTGTATTTTCATGTTTTGGTGCTTGTATTTTGGTTGTTTTCTGTGTGTTGTGCAAAGGGATTTCGGATTCAGTTTTTGAGATTTTTTTTTTCGATTTTTTTTCAATTTTTTTGGTTTATTGAGGCTATTGTGGAGCCATTGTTGGGTTTTTGAGTGTATTTAGGCAGTTTTTGGAACTCCCATGGGCTTATGCCCGAGTTTCCCACTTGGATGCACTCCAAGTGTTCGATAAAATGCCTAAATGAAATTTGTATTCTCTTTTTCATCATGCATTGGCATAGCATTGTCCCTATATCTATTTCATGTCTATCCTAGGTTTGGGACATCGTTTAACTAGGTTTGCATTGGGTTTGAAGGTGTTTTGGTTTAGAAGTGGCATTGGCTTGCATGTGGGTTGTCATTGCATATGTGTCATGCACATGGGTTGGCATTAGCATGCATGTTGGTCATTCACATGAGTTGGCATTGGCATGCATATGGGACACTTTAAACTAGGCATTTATCATTGTTTTGAAAAATGAAGAGCGGCATAGGGCATGCACCAAGTCCTACATTGTTGGTTGGCATTGTTGTGTCAGCATGCATGCATTCATCATGTCTTTGCATTGCCTTAGCCTTGTCTAACGTCTTTGACTCTGTCTACAGCCGAAACCATGTCTCAACGTGTTCGTCCTCGCCAAAACCCCCCTGCACCCGCTCAAGCTCACTTCCATAGTGCCAGAGCCTAGGAGTTATATTCTCAGAACTTCTCGCATCGTACTCCCATAGTCGAGCATGAAGTGGCCTTAGGTGAGCTTACCGAGACTATCATTTCCCAGATTTTTGAGTCTCGTCAGTGGCAGGCATTGACCACTGGTCATCCCACTCCTTCTGTGGAGTTAGTTAGGGAGTTTTACTCCAATATTCATGACGTATCTGTTGATGACTTGTTTGAAGTCAGTTTCAGGAACGTTGTTTTTCGACTAACTCTGGGCATGATAGCGACTCTGCTAAATGCCCCTCGTGTGTCCTATCCCGAGTTTCCCTACTCACGAACATCTCCTCCCAGTCCACAAGTCATTGCTAGTTGTCTTTGTGGTCGATCTAGTAGTTGGGAAGGGACAACCCCTATTTCAACTGCTCGTTTTACCCCTGATCACCTCATTCTCAGTAGGATTGTTCTTACGAACTTAGATCCTACTGGTCATAATAGTGATGTGGGTCTTGACCGTGCCCTTCTGCTGTATGCCTTAATCAATGGTGTCTCCATTGATCTAGAAAGTCTTTTGTGTCGGGTTATTGTTGAGGCATATCGGTCCTCCAAAACACGGACTGGTTTGCCTTTACCGTGTTTAATCACCCGACTAGCTCTCTCCCAATCTGTTGCTTTCCATCCTCAGGAGCCTAGAATTGCACTTAAGGCTCCTATTGGTCGTAGAACGGTCCAGCTGAGTCGTGCTCACACAACTCCACACCCTCTCCGTGTTGAGCATCCTCCCGCTCCCTCCTCTCAGCCTTCGAGCTCCCGACCATTTAGTTCTTAGCCGTCTACCTCGGCCCCATCCAGCTCTCAGCCATCTTCCTCAGCCCCCGGTTCGTCGGAGCCCAGTCTTCAGCAGGTACTTGAGTATCTAGCTCGCCTTGACGCCCGGTTCGACAGCCTTGAGGTGAAAGTTGATAACCTGCAGCAACTTGTGACTCAACACTTCAACGACATCGAGAGGCAGCTCAATGAGGATGATGAGGATGCCGATGGTGATGATTGAGACCCTTGGCCTCTTGTGACAAAAAGGGGGAGATATTGTTGAGGGGGAGTAGTATAGTAGTATTAACTCAGGGGGAGTGTTACTTGTACTAACATTTTTTTTGGGGGAACAGCAGCTTTTGGTTATGTCTATTGAATTATATCTCTTGTTAGCTGCTATTGTTTGACTAATGTTTCTTGAACTCAATCTCTGATTTGTTGCTTAATGAAATATTTCTTTTCTAAAACCTGTACTTGACATGACTATTCATGAATTATGATTTGAGAATTGCAAATATGTTTTTGTGCATATGTGAATGGGTATGTTTAACCGTTTGCTAAGCGTGTGCAGAAATATTTCAACATGTTCAGGAATATGGATCTAGTTGGGTGTGCTAGGATTAAGTCATATGTATAGGATAAAGGTTTTGTCACAGAAATGCCAAAGGGGGAGATTGTTGAGGGAAAAATGAGCGTATTGGCATATTCTTGTGAAAACCTGTGTAAAACAGTGTTGTAACAAGTGTTGTTGCGGAAAGGCTTGAAGATTGGTCAAAGAAGGCGACTTCGCTCGACTTCGCTCGACGGAGCGCTCGAGCGAACTTGGGCAGATTGCACCGCTCGACATATAGCTCGAGCGAACTCAGGCAGATTCAACCGCTCGACCCTCGCTCGATACTGAGCTCGAGCGAACTCAGGCAGAGTGTGTCGCTCAACCCTTGCTCGACACTGAGCTCGAGCGAACTCAGGCAGAGTCGACCGCTCGATACTCGCTCAACAGGTCGCTCGAGCGAACTTTGGCAGATTGTTTCGCTCGAGCTTCTCTCGACACTTCGCTCGAGCCAATGTTCTAGATCACTTACAATGTAGGGTTTTGAACACCTCATTTGATGGGAACTATAAATAGAACAGGTTAACTTCTGTTCTATGTGTGCAAAATCAGAGCAAAAACCCTAAGGGCCTCCAAGAACTTCTTACCCCCATTTGTTTGATTCTCTCTTGGATAAACATTTCTCCACCACAACACATTCAAAATCAACTTTTACTTGAGTCCATTGAAGTGGACACTTTTGTTGGCATGAAGAGTCCGGAGCTGTTGTTGATGCAGAGATCGAGAGGTTCTCGTGGGAAGCTATAGGATGGTCGGAGTTCCAACACTACATGCGTGTAGAGATCGAGTGGGTCACTCGTGGTGTTGCAAGCCAAGTTTAGTTACTACAAAGGTTTTGTGAGTGTCTCTAAATTGGTTGTAACAAACTAAAATTTCTATAGTGGATTTGAGGTGGTGCCTTACACCCAGAGTGGTTTTAGATTTTGAAGATGTTCTTCAAATGAGTTTCCACTCCGTGATCAAAATCATGTGTTGATTATTTGTGTTATTTGATTCATTTATTAACTGCTTGTTTGTCTACTTTTCAAAAAGTCATAAAAATTAGATTACACCTATTCACCCCCCCTCTAAGTGTAGTGTTGGGTAGAACCACTGCTTTTTCAATGTTAATACTACTATAATTATATATACGATGATGCATTAGTATTGATCAAAGATTTTTTATGATAGTTTTTGTAGTTACCACAGTGGACAGTTGGTCGAGTATGCCCGGAAGTAGGCTGAGGTCACCGCTGGTCAAGACAGTCGGTAGCTCCAGGTTCTCCTGTCCTCCAGTACCCTATTGTAAGTCAATTAGTAATTATTAGATATATAGAAAATAACAGAAAGCGATAAAGTCGCTACTTGTATCCCCTAATTCGTTCATGTATCTTAAATCTTAGTGGTCATCTCTTTACCAATATAGCATGTGAACGGATCCTATCTTTGGAGTAGAAGACAGAATGGAATTTAAAGGAAAAAAAGAATCGAAGACAAAAATCTTAGAAATGACATGAACAGTACCGTTCATATGATTTCTAAGAAGCTATAGCCTAGTACTAGTATGTAGGATTAACATATATATATATAGCTATAGCCTATGTATGTACACACATGACACTCATGATATACATACCGGCAAAGCGTTGTCAACAATATGGGTTGCAAGGTAAAGAAAACTTTCAATGGCACCTTTGATCAAAGCTAGGAATGTTTTGGTTAGGAACAGGGTTTCAATGGCACCGAAAACATGGGTTTCACGAATTTGATTCAGGATCAAGTCGTCGAACATGGACAACTCGTTTAGGAGCACACCACAATTGGATTGCTCTACACGATCTATTTCCAACTCAACTACGGACATGGTATTCTCCCTTTTCTTTTATTACCAACAAGGTTACGATGGAGAAACAGGTCTGGGGAAGAAGCTAAGAGAAGTAATTGGCTAGCTTTTGTAATTTGTGCAAGAGCATGGCCTATTTATAGCTATGAGAATCGGAATTATAAAGTGACAAAAAAAGTGTACTAGGTACAGCTTACAGCTAGCAAGGGTGAAGCTTTTCAAAAATTTTCCTGAAGCGTTATTTAATTAAACTAGTAGGCCTTGCATGCCGCGCACTTGTCGACAACCAATACAGCAGCTAAACCACGTGACTTTTTACAAGACATAAATCATTTGAATAAATACAGCTATACAAAAAGATCAAAGTCCGGCCAGGATCATCTTCTTCATGAGTCGTCCAATCTTTATATTAAGTACTGCCTCCAATGATCTCCAAAATATTCACTACAACATAAACCCTCTTTTGGGCTGAAAATTTTCGTCCAAAAAGAGTAGGATTTCGTCCAACATAAACCCTCGTTTGGGATGAAAATTCCTCTCAAGAGGTCTATTGCGAAAGACAATTTGGGGCTAGAAAAAAATTAGGATGAAATTTTCCTGAACCGTTCGAAGTTTGTTTAACAGAAAAAAATTTCGGGATGAAGTAATTTTGTCCCTAAAAAACATTCAAACAACTAACTTTTATTCGAATATAAAATATTGTTCGAACTGTTATGATATGAGGCTGGTATTCAAACACTTTAGTCGAGCTCGAATGGGTCGAAGGGGATGCGAGGTTGTTCGAATATTGAAGACATGTTTGCTCAAATAAGATTGACTTCTATTTGAATATCAAGACGATATGTAACAACCCGCTAGAAATTCAATGGTGAAATTTTTATAGGTTTTAGAAATCTCGTAAAAACCTCATAAGTTTTAACGAATCGACCGATCACATAGGTTTTTGTCTGTCAGTGTAGTCAATGTTATCACTCACTATGGTGCCAAAAGTTCAATTTTAATTATTTAAGCTAGTTAGAATTGTCAGAATGTGTTATGGTTTGCGCTATTAGACTCAATTGATTATTTAAGATTTTACGACGCAATAAATCAATTTTCATATTTTCAGACGAAACGCGTATTTGAAACTATGTTTTTATTTTTAGGGGCATTATGGGCTTGAAATTCAGTAAACAATTTCAGTGTTAGCTTTGTGTGAATATTTATGATTTTTCAGTACTAAGTTTATTGTTCACTTTTTCAGAGTGAATAGTAATCTCGATAAGGGCACCAAGTGCATTGTTTTCAAAATCACATTGTGGAATGTCCAAATTAAGTTAGAGAAGTTTTATTAGTACACTTACCAAGATCTTAGCCACACATGGTAAATAGTATTAGAAACTTAGCACCATGAGGAAGTATTTGATAGATTTTGTAGGAGTCAAGGTGTGAGATCGTGCCACCTAAACAAAACCATATTCTATTCAACCAATCAAACTGTGTCAAATCAAAAACGATTTCCACCCTAGTAAAAACCTATATGGTTGGATTCTAAAAAGAACCTAAAAGTAAGGTTGAAACTGAAATCCTATATGGTTTTATCTAAACCCTGATTGAAACAGTTTCTAATATTGTATTTAATCATTTGATTAAATCAATTTCACATGCTATTAATCCTTCAAATTTATGTTATGAAGATATTATCCAATCTTTTTAACCTTGAATATTTGATTGGGTGAAGAGAAATTGAATTTGGGCTTGATAGTAACCCAATCCCTCTTCAAAATTGAAATTGAGGTCCATTCAATTAAGGCACATTATAAGGCATACAAATTTGGTCACCTTAGCATTTCTTCTTGCTTAAGTTTTACAACCCTACATGGCTAACCAGGTCTTCCCAAAAAAGCCTAAAGTGTACTTGAAGTGAAGGGCTAGAAGCCACCTCACTCTTTTTCTTCTACAAGGCATCTTAGGGAGAAATATCTTGGGATAGTTTTGTCTACCTATTTGGATTGTTAAGACCAACACTCAAGCTTCCTCTCAGCCTTATCCTCTCCCCTCACTTGTGTAAGAAGACCTCTAGCCCGCTTCACATGCAACTCATCTCTTCTTTCCACTCTTTGTTGAAAGAACACAAAAGACTCTCTCATACAGCTTTTTCGAGTTTTTTTGCACACATTTTTTGAAGCTTTTGTAAGTTTTTTTCTTCAACAATGTTTCCTTGAGTCTAGTTTATGTGGAGACATTATTTGTTCCATTTGAAGATCATTTGATCGATTAAAAGTTATTTAAACCCCAGAAAGATCATTCTGGGCGATAAATAAGAGTGCTATATTTTGAAATTTTTGAACAAGCTAATAGATAAATAAAAGTGTTATATTCTGGATGATAAAGTGAAGGGATGGTTCTATAGTTTGTGAAATAGTCAGATGCGATGTGAAGTGTTGGGAATGTTGCTGGTGTATATATGAAGCTTGAAAGACCATTTGCATTTTGGTATTTGTGGTTGGATAAATTTGTGTAAATTGAATGTATTGTATGAATGAAGTTTGCACAATTTACTAATTTTGTTTGAGTTGGTGTATGAATGATAGCGAATGGTTCTGTATATTGAACCTATTGATTTCAATAAACTATGAGGAAGTGATATATTGACTAGGAACTTGTTATGGATTGTGTGTTTGTATTAGTTAGTAATTTAGGAATGTGTATGTGTTACAAAGAGGCTTCTAAATTGAGTCAAGTGTTTGTAAAGGTTGGGTGGATTGATTTCATGTATGTTGAATGTAATGTGAAGTTTATATAACTATTTGGTTATGTGATGGATTTGTGTTGAGCTCAAGTGATAGATGGATGGAGTATGTGTATCTTTGTGTCGATTGAATGTATGGACAAATTTAATATTTAACATTTGGGCTCACTTGCATTGGATGTTGAGTATGGGAGTGGTTTGTAATTGTATGGTTATGATTGATTGTGGATTATGCTACCTAAATGCATTGTATTGAGATGTTTGTTGTTAATATATGAAGTTGGAATGACATGGCGTGTCTTGAAGTGTTGGGATTAAATGATGAAGTTGTAGTGAATTTTAGAAAGAATGATGATGATGTTTTTTTTTAATTTTTTATAGGAAAACTTTCGTTAATGATTAAACCAAATTACAAATGCAAATCAGTCCATAGGACTTGTTGAATGCAACTTGAACTTGAGTCCCACCATACATTTGTATGTTCTACACTTCTAGCAAATCCAGCTAGTATGTGTGCAGCTTGGTTGCCTTCCTTGTTAATGTGAGAGAGTAAACAAGTTGGTATCCTTCCCATGAGCTACTTGATATCAGATACTATGTTGCCAAGAACCAAGCTTGAGGCTTCCAAATTCGTAATAGCTTTGACTAAGAGAAGAGAGTCAATTTCAATACTTAGTGCTTGAAGACTAGGAATACATAATTGTAATCCTCTCAGGATTTGGCTCCTGTCAAAAGACACCCTTATTTTGTTCACAGGCCTTTATATCTTCTTCAAGGTTTGTTTGAATGCTTCTCTATTGCAATGCTTGTCAATGAGTGAGTAAAGACACAAACAAACAACATTTGTGATGCCCTCAACTCTCACATACAGACACGTGGAAATTGAGGTGTTGAGATGATAACAACACGGGTCACACACCCCAACGACAAGAGCAAAATGTATGCACATGGAACACGTGTAAGACAAAAGACGCAGTAGATAAGTTATAGTCAATCAACTAAGTACTAGAATTGTTAAATACAAATTTACTTAAATACAAGGGTTTTAAAAAGTAATACAGTTATCCAATAAAAATATAAATAAACTAAAATACAATAACCAAAAGTGGGAAACAAATCCCGATACATGAGAAAGTGATCCCGGATCACTCCTTCGGCAGAGCCGCATCCTCAGGCTCTACCTCATCATCTGCATCAACATCTACAATACCATGAAACAGTTCCACAGCGTGTCGAATACCATCAAATTGTGAATCTTAGTAAGTAACAGCCCAAACAACCCAAGAGATATAAATGCATTAATGCAACAAATAAATATGCGTGCATGTGATGAAATATGCATGATACCCAAAACATCATTTTTCCCGAAAATGATTATTTTCCAACACATGCCAAAATCCCATTTGGCCCAAGAATCAAGTCCATTAAAATAACATTCGCCATTTTCCCAGAATATGGCCCAGTATAAAATCCACCACTTTCCCAGAAAATGGTCCACATATATCCATTTATCGAAATCGCCATTTTTCCAGAAAATGACCCATTATCCATTTTTACAATATGCACCATGATCTCTCCTAGGGATCATCTGCACACTCTGGCTCCTTTTGCCACACTACGGAGCCAACTTAAGCCAACTCAAAATCTGTCAAGTGTTGGTAAGGACTCTCAGAATCCATCCCGTGGAACTGAGGTATCACTGACATCATGCCATGCTTGATAGAGAAATTAGGTGCATTTTCTAGTAAAACAATGCATGAAGGTGTAGTGGTACGAGTGGGTTGCAAATAGTCCTTAAGAGTGCGTGGTGCAGGTGCAACCATGTTTTCTTATTCGATTTCAATTTTGTCACCTGGCTCACTCGAAGAAAAGACAGACGAGCTATCTATCTCCAAGCTGTGTATACTACTCTCAACACTTGGTGTGACTCTAAGCAACCTATTTGAACTGTCTCTCACCAATGACATGAAACATCAATTTAATATGGTAGAAATGAGTGGTTGATGCAGATGAGATGAGTAACCAGAGACAATATGGTAGAGAAAAATAAAATAAAATAACAAGTTTAAATTTAAGTTAAACTACTTTCCCCGGCAACGGCGCCAAAAACTTGACTCACTCAAAAATGAGTAGCACTAATGCTATCCCAAGTGCAGGAGAATGTCGTGTAATAATTAGGAATAAATTCCTAGATCGTCTCCTCAGGGAAAGTTACTTAAAATTAAACTCGTTGAAAAATGTGAAAAACTTCACAAAGAGAAAACAGGAGGATGATATGTGCAATGGATGGAAGAGGTTACTAGTCATGGACTAGATTCATATTTTTAGATTTTTGATTGTCGGATTGGAATGTAAATGACTAATAGATTAAATTCAAAGATTAATAAAACTAAATTAAGAATTAAACTAGATTAGAAAGTAATTGACAAAACATGCATTGAAAATTGAAAAGCCTCAAAATCAATATTCTAGGGTTTATCATTGTATCTAAATCACAAATTCTCAAATTAAACCATAACAATTGTAATCACTATTAAAATGAAAGCTTAATGAAACAATAAAAATAAATAACATGAAATAAGTAAACAACAATTAAATTACCCAACTAAAACAAAAACAAAAGCTCTCTACCAAACCCTTCTTGCAATAAATTAAACTAGTACACTTAATTAAAAACTTCTAAAACAATTCCTTTATTTCATGAAACAAACTAACACACTTGAAAGAAATTAAGGTATTACAATTAATGAGATAAAATTCTAAAACAATTCTTAATACTTAATAAAAATTCTTAAAACAACAAAGCATTGTAGGCAAAAATAAAAACTGCCGAAAACCAATCTATATTAGGAAAGAAAAGTCAAAGAAAATGAAATGAAAATTCTGCTACTTAAACGGAAGAGAAAGAAAATAAACTCAAGGTTGCCCTACTGCTATATACGGAAAGAAAAACTCAAACGGGAAAAAGTGCAACTTCAAGAACTCAGTTGCTCAACTGTAGCCGAATGAAAAAAACCAAAAAAAACAATAACTCTCTCTAGCTTCTAAACGGAAAGAAGTAAGTGAAAAAACTCCCCATGTGTTGCTACCTTCAGCTAATTAAATACTCTGTCCAGCTTAAACGAAAGAAGGAAAGAAATAAAATCTGCTGCTGCTGCTTTCCGTCCAGCTGTCTTCCATGATCCCATGTGTTCTCCTACTGCCCCAGATGCTATTGATCTCCTGCTGCACATCCAGCTACTCGGAAAAGAGAGAACAAATCTGCTGCTGCATGTGTGTTGCATGTGTGAGTTGGTTGCTGTGTGCTGTCCGAATGAGTGTTCTGCTTGTTTGAGCTAGTGTGGTTTCTTGCATGTGAGCTGTTGTGGTCCATGTGATGCTATTGATCTTTTGCTGGACGTCCAGCTACTCAGAAAAGAAGGAATAAATAACTCAGAAGCTTGCTACTGCTGCACGTCCAGCTACTTGGAAAAGAAGGAATAAATAACTCAGAAGCTTGCTGCTGCTGCACGTTCAGGTTGCTGTCCATGTGGTCTGAATGGTGCTTGCACTTTTCTGCATGTGTGCATGTGTGAGTCCACTGCGTGTCTGCATGTGTGCTGTCCATGTGATGTTCTTTCTTTTGCTGTAGTAGCTGCTGTCCGAGTGCTTTCTGTTCTGCATGTGCATCGTCCATTTCTTCTCCTGCTGCATGTGTGAGTTTGTCCAGCGTGTGTGAGTGTTTTTGCTGCATGAAGATTTTTCTGCAAGCGCTATGAGTGTTCTGCTGGTGCTGTCCGAGTGTGTGCATGTGCATTGTGAGTCCACTGCATATGTGTATTGCCGAGTGAGTTTGTTTGTTGTCCATGTGATTTGTTCTGCTGCATGGTTGCATTGTGTGAGTCACTTTTCTACCATGAAGTTTCATGCCATCGAGCTTTTCAATGGAAAAACCTCATCACCCAACGTCCCCAAACAGGTTTTCCAACTAGCCCTTACCTTGATTTTCCTCAGCATAATCTCTCTTTGCTTGAACAGAAACACGCACTCATCATTTTCCTTTCCTAAGTTAAATTTCCAAGGTTTGAGAAGCATAGGATTTCACAAGGAATGTGATATATTTATTGGAAAATGGGTTGGCAAGAAGTGCTTCTATCTTTTGAAGATGGAAAGATAGCTCAAGAAACCTTATGAACATGAAGAACAAGGAGAACAATGGTACAAACACAAATGATAATAGAAAGCAAGAAAAATTATGGACTAGAATGCACAGTAATCAATAGTTGGTAGAATTCAAGTAGAAATTCATGCTTTTAATCAATTAAAATCACAACTTTCATTTATTCACTTTAACCATTTTTCCATTTAAAACCAATAATAATGTCATGATGAATTTAAAATACATTGGTTTTAAATAGCTAAAATATCCAATATTTCAGCTCAATCATGCAGATGACCCCTAGGGGAGGTCATGGTGCATACACATTAATTGGATAATGGTTTGAGATGGATATGGGCCAAATGTGACTTTTGGCGTGATATTTGGAAAGGGTTTGTTTTTAGGCCAAATGGGATTTTTGGCGTGTGTGGAAAAATATGATTTTATGGGTTTTGCGCATTGGCATCACTTCATGCATATTGTTTGAGTTCTATATGATTTTATCTGGTGGTGTTTGGATTTTACTTACCTACGGCACCATTTTGGTTCCGTAGATTTTGGTGCAGAGATCGAGGATGAGGAGGAGGAGGAGGAGGCTGAGCCCGAGGACGCAGCTCCGCCGGGGTGCTGAATTTTATGCTTTGTATTTAGTTTAAAATTATGTTTGTGTCTTGTAATATTTTAATATATATGTTTTGAACAGGTTTGTGTTAAATTAAGAAAAATTCTGGTACTTAGTTATATGACTTTGCTATCCGATGCGTGTCCCTTCGTGCACATTTGTTGCTTTTGCACACATTTAGCACACGTCGTTAGGGTGGTGACCCGTGATGTCATCATCCGGACGTCTCGATTTCCTCGTGTCCGTGCGTGGGGATTTGGGGGCGTCACAGGTGGTATCAGAGCGGTTCGGCTTTGGGTAAAACCATATGTCCCATAGGTGGAGTACCAGAAAGTTATAAAAGCTGGTGTTAAAATTATTTTAATTTATTTAAGTTGAATTGTTTTTCTTTAACTTGATTCGATTTTATTTGATTTGAATTTATTTTATTTAATTCCATTTGATTTGGTTTGGTTTGGTTTTATTTTATTTGAATTGCAAGTATGTTGTTTATTTGTTTTATTTATTTTGTTTTAAGTTGTTTTGTTTTGTTTTGTCCGGAGTTAAAAAAAAAAAAAAAAGGTGGGGTTGAGGATTGTGCTATGGCAGGAGGACGGTACTATCGAGAATGTCGTTGATAGGAAAAAATACTTAGTGAAGTAGGGTTGAATTTTATAGAGGTGGGTTACTTTTATAATATTGTGGCTAGAAGGGAACGACATGGATTAGGCAATTTCTTGGGAGTAGGAATGTAAGTTGCAACTAAGAAGGGGAGTTAGCTTTAAGTCGCTTAAGATGGTTGAGGTCTTAGGTTTTGTAGAATTTATGTAATGAGGCTATAGAATAGGTGAGTGTAGGTTCAACGAACTTTAAGGATTGGTTTAAGATAATTTTATCTAAGGTTTAAGGCCTTATAGATTTTAGGAAATAAGATTTTGGTAATTAAGGTTTTAGGTTCGACAAGCTTTGGGGGAAATAATTATATTTCAAGTTTTAAATTTCGCTGATTCGGATGAACAATTTGGTGGCAATTGGGGTTTTAAAATTTACAAGTTTTAAGGTGAATGTTTTGGATTAAAGCCATCAATCTCGAGGATTTCAGAAAATGATTTATTATCCGTTAATGTATTAGATTTTAAAAGCTTTGGGAGCCGATTGTTCTATTATGGGGTGTAAGCTCATTGATCTTAGAAATTCTAGAAATTATTCTTATTTGATTTAAGGATTTAGAATTGCAGAGTTGAAGGACCAATTTATAATAAGAGTTGAGTTCTTAGTTTTACAGACTTGGGGTGCTAGCTTGATCCACTCTGGAGAGTGATTAGTTTGCAACTATTAAAATGGGGTTGATCAGAGTTTAGTTAATAATATGAAATTTTTCTGGGGTACATTTCTTTGAGAATGGAAGGTAATGATTTAGCTCATATACTTCTTTGAGGATTGTAGATATTGACTTAGTTCAGAAAATGACTATTGTTAACTCGAGGTTGTAGTAATCGATTTTAGGAAATGATTTTTGTCGGTTCGGAAGAAATAGATCCATTGAGGTTTTGGAAGCAATAGTTTAATTGTTGGTATTGAATTCGATTGAAGTTGAGACCTTATGTTCTAGAGACTTTTGGGAAGGGATTATTAGCAGGTTTAAGGTCATTTTCAGTACAAAGCTTTAAGCGATAACTATCTGCTGATATTAAGGGTATAAGTTAAGCAGATATAGGAATGATTCATGTTGATTTGCGGATATAAGTCCAGATGATGGAAATAGTAGTAATGGATTACTTGTACGTTGAAATGACTATTTGTTTCGGCTAAGGACGTATGAGATTGACACGTGATAGTGGTGAATCGATTGGAGCGTTTAGTCGAAGCGTGTTACTCAATGGAATGTGGGTTGGCAATAATTGTTATAGCTCGAGATTATAGTGACAAGTTTTAGGATTGATTCATACCGAGTTGAGGATAATAGATGATGCAGGTTTTGGGAAATGAAATTTTGTTTATTTTGAGGATAAGGTATGGATGTTGGAAATGGAAGTGATGGATCACTTATACGTTAGAATGATTATTGATCTTAGCTAAGGGTACATGAGATCCATTTATAGTGGTGTTGAGGGTGTATGGATTTCGGAGAGTACAAATCCTAGTCTCTTTTTGGCTTGAGAGAAGTGGCTTTGGTGAGTACTGAAGTGGATTAGATGTGATAGTATTAAATTCAATAGATTTTAACTTCGAGTTCTTAGTGAGTTGATCGGAGTGTACAGTTGAAGTGGGTTACCAATTGGAGTGATGGTTGGCATTTATTGTTGAGACTATCTTCAAGAATTAATTGTGACTTGAGGTCACACAGGAATTTAAATTTTGAGGCTATACTTTCCTTTGGAGTTTGAGTGTCCAGTTGGGAGAATTATATACATTTTATTTAACTTGAAGAGAGATTGTTGAGTCGCCATGTGTAGTGGATAATAAAATCTTGAAAGTGGAAGTTTGGGAATCAACGGTGATTAGCCTAAACAGGTACGTAAGGTAATAAGCAGTAGAAGTCAGGAGGGTAGTGCCATAGTTTTGATGGATTGGAGGTTTGAATAGCATGGCCTATCTTGAGATTTAATTTTGTATGCAATTGAAGGAAATAGTCGTGCTAATATTAGGGTTATGAGAATAGAAGTAGGTAAGTGAGTTTATAAGAAGGGTTTATTAAGGTTATCGTGAATTTAATCGTGGTTCGTAGTGAATTTAGTTATCTCTAAATTAGACGATATTCAGAATTTAGGTGATGATCTTGAAAGTGTAAGTTGTTAGGTAGGAGTTATAGGTGCTTTATTAGTTGGTCGGGACGGATTCGAGCCCTATGTTCTTTATCTTAGATGAGATTGGCGTATTTTGAGATAATGATACTTGTTTTCAATTTGGAAGGTTGCAATTGATTGATATCATCTTCTTTGTTGATGATCATGGGTGTCGTTGCAGAATTTTGATTTAGTTAAGGTAGCTAGAGATAATTGAGGAAATAGGAGTGATAGTTCATGATTAGGTGTGCTGATTTTGAATAATTAGTGATGACTTAAAATTTCGAGAAGGTGCTTGTAATTGGAGAGTAATAATTTGTTTGGGCAAATTTTGTTTATTGATGGTTTATTTTGGAAGTGACTATTAGGTTACCAAGATATAGTATACAATGAAAGTTTCGATGATATAGCATGAAGTTTGATTGAGGTTAATACAATTCATTCTAAGAAGTAATAATTTTTAGAATTTTCTTGGGTGTGGTTTTGAAGTTCTTGACGATATGGTGATTTCAGTTTACGTGGCTGCTTTAGGAGTTCTAGATGTGATGCGTCGCTGGGAGACTAGTACGAATATGATGGAATTGCTTTAGGAGTATAATTGGAGAGATCTTTAATCATACTTGTGTGGAAATGGCTGATGGTATGATTTTCTCAAGTATACTCTGAGTTGCGTAGTGTATCCTACTTGGCGCTGATATTGATCTCACAAATTTCGAGGACGAAATTTATTTTAAGGGGGGAGAATGTGACACTCCGTTTTTATGTGTATTTTTACTGAAGGAATATTTTAATTTAATTAATATAATAGTTCTTTTATTTTAAATTATCGAATTTTAATTAGATTTTAATTGCTGTTGAATTTAAATTGTTGTTTAATTTATTTTAGCTTGTCTTTAGATTTAAAATTAAATAGTTTGTTTTTACTAGTTAATTATTATATTTTAGCTTTACGTTGTGTTTAAAATATTTTCTTAGTTTTATTGCTTTTAAACTTATTTTCGTTGGATCAGTTGTTGGACTCCAGAGGTGAGGATTGGACCTCATTTCTTTTCTTTTCTTTTTCTTTTTCCCTTTTTCCTTTTCTTTTCTTCTTTTCTTTCTTTTCTTCTTTTTTCTTCTTCTTTTTCTTCCCGTTTTCGCCCTCTCCCCGTGTGCAGCTCTTCTCTCTTTTCTCCTTCCCGTCGCCGCCACTTTGACTGCCCAGTTCTCCGCTGTCCGGCCACCGTTTAGTGCACCGCCACCACTATTCTCTTCCCCTTCCACCAGAGATCATCCTCACCAATTTTCAGAGCCATCGGACCAGCCGTTAGCCTTCGAGAGCCGCCCGAAGTCGCTGCACCTGCTTTGTTTTTGCCCCTGTCACCGGTTGCTTTCGAAGCCAGAACCGCCGCTCGCCCGCGGCGTGGCCTACACCACCCACCCAGTTTTCTTCCCCTCTCACAGGTGAACATCCCCACCAAGTTTCACCTCCATCCGAGCCACCATTAGCCACCACGAGCTCCTCCAAGCCATATGGTTTTTCACCGTTTCCAGCGCCGTTGCACCACCTCCGGCCACCATCTCTTCACAGCTTCTTCCCCTACCTCTTGCCGACCTAAACCACCAATTTTCGGCCTCGATCCGTTGCCGGAGCAGCTCCCACGAGCTCAACTCCGTTCAGCCCCTTTTTGGCCTTCGACTGCCATTTCCACCACCACCCACGGCCAAAACTCATTTCCCTTAGCTTCATAAATATCTCAAGGCCATTCCCTATCAATCCCGTGCCTTGGTTTGTCCCCGTTCAAAAGTGGATATTTTACAACCCACGGCCACAGTGTAAATTACACTGTTACGTTACTTTTCCTCCGCCGTTTGCAACGCCGCGAGCTTTCAAAAAATACCATATAGTGCTGTAAGTATTTTTCAAACTCTAATTTTAGATTTAAATATATTTTGCTCATTCAATAAATATTTATCTATTGGTTGGCTGATTCCGGACTGAGTCCGAGGAGTTCGTGGGTCGGATGGGTTGTGGACGGAGTGCTTGCTTTTGTTGATTTTTGGATGGTTGATTATTTTGTGCATTAATATCGCATTTACATGGTGCATGCACATGCATTTTATTTAGTTTGAGAAAAATCTGTTTTATTGGCGTAAGTGGATTTTCGGGTGCGTGTGTATCACGACCCCAAGCCGGGATGGGGTATTATCTTGGTGGAGCTCCTCTGGTCACTCGGGAGCGGAATAAATTGAGTGACGTCCCCTGAGTTGTCGCTGGGCGACGACGGGAGCGGGGGCTAGGGGATGCTTGGCTACGAAAGCGCCGAGCGCGGAACCGGGCATCGCTCTACGCACCGACTCCGTGGCCCTTCGCTGGCGAGGGTTAGAGGATGCTTGGCTACGAACGCGCGGGGCGCGGAACTGGGCATCGCTCGTTAGGTGTCACATGCGTGGTCGTAACCTGCAGTGTGGCACTGGAGCCAGGGTGTGCAGATGACCCCTAGGGGAGGTCATGGTGCATACACATTAATTGGATAATGGTTTGAGATGGATATGGGCCAAATGTGACTTTTGGCGTGATATTTGGAAAGGATTTGTTTTTAGGCCAAATGGGATTTTTGGCGTGTGTGGAAAAATATGATTTTATGGGTTTTGCGCATTGGCATCACTTCATGCATATTGTTTGAGTTCTATATGTTTTTATCTGGTGGTGTTTGAATTTTACTTACCTGCGGCACCATTTTGGTTCCGTAGATTTTGGTGCAGAGATCGAGGATGAGGAGGAGGAGGCTGAGCCCGAGGACGCAGCTCCGCCGGGGTGCTGAAGTTTATGCTTTGTATTTAGTTTAAAATTATGTTTGTGTCCTGTAATATTTTAATATATATGTTTTGAACAGGTTTGTGTTAAATTAAGAAAAATTCTGGTACTTAGTTATATGACTTTGCTATCCGCTGCGTGTCCCTTCGTGCACATTTGTTGCTTTTGCACACATTAGCACACGTCGTTAGGGTGGTGACCCGTGATGTCATCATCCGGACGTCTCGATTTCCCCGTGTCCGTGCGTGGGGATTTGGGGGCGTCACATTATTAACTAATTAGAACTGCGAGGTTATGTTTGAGGCTATATGATCAATTTTTTGGAAAAATAGTGGTTTCTTGATTTGGGCTATTATCTGGGATAATGGCGAGATTTTGTTTAAAGGTTATGTTTTTGGGCCAAATGGGATTTTGGCGTGTATGGAAAAATGTGTTTTTTGGGACATAGGCATATGGCATCATGTTTATGTATATTGTTGTGGCATGGATATGTTTTTATCTAGTGGTGTTTGGATCTTACTTACCTGCGGCACCATTTTAATACCATAGATTTTGATGCAGAGATCGAGGAAGAGGAGGAGGCTGAGCCTAAGGAGGCGGCTCCGCCGGAGTATTGAGTTGGAGTTTATGCCGTGTAGATGGTTTTGAAACAATATTTGTAGCTTGTAATATTTTATTATGTATGTTTTGAACGGCTTTATATTAAACAAAGAAAAATTCTGGTACTTAGTTATATGACTTTGTTTATCTGCTGCGTGTTTTCTCTTGCACACTTGTTGCATGTACACACACTTGGCACTTGGCGATAGGGTAGTGACCCGTGTTGTCATCATTCCGACGTCTCGATTTTCCCGTGTCCGTACGTGGGATTTGGGGGGTGGCAGACGTTGGATCAGTTTATGGACACCTTAGGTGAGGACTGTACCTCATTTCTTTTCCTCCATCTTTTCTTTTTTCTTTTTCTTTCTTCTTCCTTTTTATTTTCTTTTTATTTTCTCTTTCTTTTTCCCCATTTTTCCTCCCCAGTTTCTCTCCCCAACACACTTTTTCCTTCCTCTCTATCGCTGTTCGTTTCATTCGCCCAGAACCGCCACCCGCCACAGCTGTGCATCTCACCACCCCTCCCATTTTCTTCCCCTCTAGCTGGTGAACATCCCCACCAAATTTCAGCCCCCTCTGAGCTGCCGTTTGCCCCAACGAACTCCACCAAGCCTCACGATTTTCACCACTTCCCGCAGCCATTGTTCCACCTCCGGCCACAGCTTCTTCACCACTTCATCACCGACCCCTTGCCAACCTAAACTACTCATTTTTAGCTCCAATCCATCGCCGGAGCAGCCCCCACGAGTTCAACTCTTTTTTGGCCATTTTTCACTTCCACCGCCATTTTTGCCACCACCCACGGCCAACCATCACTTCCACTAGCTTCATAAACACCTCTAAGCTATTCTCTATCAATATCAAGCCTTGGTTTGTCCCGATTCAAAAGTGGGTATTTTACAACCCACTACCACAGTGTTTTTACATTGTTATGTTGCTTTTCCTTCGCCTTTTGCAGCCCCTTGATCCTTCAAAAATTATTATATAGCGCTGTAAGTATTTTCCAAACTTCTTTTTAGATTTAAATATATTTTTGCTTTAACAATAAATTGTGACTGGTTGGTTATGTCGGACTGAATCTGAAGAGTTGGGGGTCGGATAGATTAGAGGACGGAGTTATTTCTATGTTGGTTGATGAAGAGAATTGTTGGATATATTTATGTCTTATCATTTGCATTGCATAGTACATGCATATACATGTATTGAAAAAAGAAAACTGGGTTTTCGTGTAATTGCATGCATGTTCATGTGTTGGAACTTGAAAATTGGGTGTTCAAGCGATAAATGATTTTTGGGTATATTTGAATGATTGGATTGATTGGTTTGAGTTAAAGGTACTGTAGGGATGGTGGTAGAGTCCTGCCGGCGATTCCTGCCTACAGATGGATTTGTAGGGATGGTGATAAGCAGGGATAGTGGTAGAGTCCCGCCTGTGATTTCCGCCTACAGTACTCTGATGGTTTAGTTAATGGGTCATTTTTTGAAAAAATGGCGATATTGGATTTTGGGCCATTATCTGGGATAATGGTGAGGAAATATTTTAAAGCAAATGTTTTGAGCCAAAAATGAGATTTTTGGCTTGCATGAAAAAAAGTAGATTTTTGGGACATATGTATATGGTATCATGTTCATGCATTTGGTTATTGCATAAATGTATTTTGTTATTTTGTGGATATTTGGATTATTACTTACCAGCGGTACCGTCTTTGGTATCATATGAGTAGCAGCAATGGAGACCTTTACTTCCACTTATGATAAAATGCCATTCATTTCAATATGAGTAGCAGCAATGAATGAATTCTGAAAAACCCCCGCCATCAAATCATCCATTTGGTCACCTCTCCTCCAATTACCATACTCATCTTGCAACTGTAGAATATGATTTTTCCTCCTTCTGGCATTCACTTTATGATGAAAAAACTGCGAGTTACTGTCACCTTCCTATAGCCATACCACCTTTGACCGTTGTTTCCACATTACTTCATCCCTCTCCAACCATTTATGTACGTCCTCACGAGCACTCTTATGGAGAGAACTTTGTTGATAAGACAGATCCAATTCTTGAATTCTTTCAATTTCATTATAGCCGAAGCTAATTCTTTTTTAACATTTCCGAAACAGTTTTTATTCCACCTCTTCAACTTAGTTGCGCAAGTAGATATTCTGCCCATAATGTGACTTAAAGAAACCACTCCAGCACCCCCATTCCAAGCACTCTCAACAATACCTGAACACTCCTTATCCCCCACCCACATGGTTTTGAACCTAAATGGTCTTTCTCCCCTTCTTCTAATCAGCCCACCATTGAAATCCAACCATAATGGAATATGATCAGAATATGCCATAACTCCATATTGAACTTTTAGAAAAGGAAAAGCCACACACCAAGAAGAATTTGCAAGAAAACGATCCAATCTCTCACTTACACCCTCAACCCCCCCCCCCCCCCCCCCCCCGGGCCCCCCCGGGTCCCTCCTATTACACCAAGTATAAGGAACAACAAGAATAGCCTAAATCACAAAGTCCCCCCTTCATCTAACACAAATCTAAAACCTGCCATTTGTCACTCACTTCTAAAATTACTCCCACATTTTTCTGATTGATAGAGAATTTCATTGAAGTCCTCAAAAACCGACCAATGACAAGTCACTCCCATATCCAAAGTTTTAACTATATTCCAAACCTCATCCCGCCTATCAGATTGTAAATGACCATACACACCAATAATTAGCCCCTCCCCTCCTTCGAAACTAGAATCATTAACAGAAGCATGAATATGATTCATAGAATAATTAAGCACATTCAAATCACAATCATCTTTCCACAATAATGCCAAACCTCCACTACGACCAAACCTCCAGTACGTGACTTAAAACTAATTTAAACATTAGAAAGAAACATTAACCGAAATGTATATATATAGATATATATTATTGTCAAAATATTATAATATTGAAGTAAAAAACCCAAAAACTAGCCAACACAAAATATCTTAATTACTTTGAATAATCAATCACAAATATATTCTTTATAAATAACAAATAAATTGAAAAACTAAGGTCTTGAACCATTTAATTTTATATTTCTTCTTATATCTAAGTGTGTATATATATATATATATTCTTACATTCCTCTTTATTATAATTATTTGTAGCACTCAAAATAAAATAATCTTTTAACTTATGAATAAAACCTAAAACATTACATTTACCCCCATTCAATTCCTCTCTCTATCTTTCTCTCTCATAATTCTCTTTTGTAACAGCAACTAATACGTACTTGTTCTTATTCCTTTTTTAATAGCAATTGCACATGTGACTCTTAAAGAATATTTATTAAATTCAATCCCTAATTGATTGACTTGTCGTGGTCATCGGTATTCGAGATACAGTGTCAGTGATGTCCCTCCCTCATCTTTGAGTTTCCTTTTAAGTTTGAAATGCAAAAGAAAAAAAAAAAAAAAAGACATCAGACGGCTTTTCTCCTTCGCTCCATCGTGAACCACGCATACGGTTTTCTCCTCCGCAATATTGCAACATCTTTTCTCCTCCACTCCTCTTTCACCATGGAAACAACGTTCTCCTTTGCTCCCTCTATCACAAAACAACCAAGCTGATACCCAGAGCCCACCTCCTCTCCCGTCGTGGGAACAATGTTGTCCTCCGCTCCATTGCGAACCAAGCAGGCCAAACGATACCCCTAGTCGAGCCTCCTCTCCTGCCGTGGGAACAACGGCACCGTCGAATGTGAGATACCCATCCCCCATACCCATTTAGGTTAGTCCTAAAGGAGTTAAATGCCAGAGAATATGCCCGCATCTCCTTGATTATGTAGTTTTTGAATTAATGTGGTAAAGCACATTATATCGCTTTTTGTACGCTGTTGACAATGATCTTTATTCTCTATGCACCTACTTTATTTTGTTAACTTAGCTGGTTTCTACTTTCTTGCAAGATTCATAACTTTTTAGTCTTACAAAATAACGAGAGCCTCTCTTTTTATGTCAGATGATGCATATAGAAAGACAATGTAATCTCTACGAAGCTAAGTTTCGAAAGATGGAGTTTGGTTCAAGTGAGTTCAAGATATAAAATGGATGTCTCAATTTTACATTATCATCCAGAGCCACAAGCCCCAATTCCTATTTCTTTAAAATAATGGTAGAATTGTTTATTAAATTGGGAGTTAATCTAAATATCATTTTCAAATATATAGAATAGTTATGCCGTGTTGGTTGTCAAGGAGAGAGGGGAAGAAACCTTTGTTGTAATTGGCACGTATGGAAACTATTAAGTCTACTTAATTTTTACTTTTCAAAGCTCATTCTCAAGGTGTGGGAATCTCTGTCAAACATATCATGTTGCAAGACACTAGTTGTTGTTTACGATAGACATTGTATCCTTCAAGTTGGTTTCACAGCTAAATCTTTTATTGGTGATGATGAGGTTGTGGTTGTGGATACCAACAAACTAATGCAAGGATAACTCTAGCATAATCTTATGAGATCTGGAGCTTGTAAGTTATTTGAAGGAACTTCCTATTGGAGGTTTCAAGTATTTGACTATGTCATAAACTTTGGAAGTTATCTACCAAAACAAATCATCTTGAAACCATCTATTTTACCTGATTTTACAGAGTGCTACCTAGCCAACCTATCTCTTTATCCTGGGAAGTCTAAACTGCCATTTCTGCCTTCAAATGCATAGGTATCATGCATGAACTAAAGTTGAATTTTCTTGGCAAGTGCAAGGTTTTAAAAATGCAACTTTCAAAGAGAAACTTACACCAGCCTCACTTTGTTGGCGATAATTCTACAGCCACTTGGAAAGAAAGGAATTGCACTTGGTTCTGGGAACACAATTAGGAGTTCTACAACTTCTGGTCAAGTGCTTCTCTCTTAGATTACTAATTTTAAACTCTGGTAATTCATCATTGGTTGAGGAGAGTGAAACTGTGTAGCAGCTTTCTTCCTTTTATTTTTCATTCCCTTCTCTCGAATTGTTAATTCTAGCTATCAGAGGATGCTTGGCATGATAGATGTTGCAATAATGCTACAGGTAGTCAAATTCGGGCACCCCTTGTGCACTCCCGCTGACTTGGCAAGTAGTTTTGTAAATTACCATATATTTCTGTGCTGAAGTAAGGATGGCTCTTGTTTCCCTCTCAATGCAAGAACAAAGAAGCAACGCAGAATGCAACCCAGCCCCTTTGATCTCCGCCATCAGCACGTCTCCACCACTAGCACTTCTGGGCATGGCTCTCTCACCACCGAGACGTCTGGGCAAGGCTCTGTCGCCACCAGCATGTCTGGACATCGGATTCGGGTTTCACATTCTGCAAAACGAGGCCTTCAACGATCTCTTGTGCACCCTCGGTAATGATCTCTGGCTTTTTCTCTTTTGTGGTCCCTTTCATGTGATTCCTTGAGTTTTGCTTACAAACAAAGAACAAGAAAGGTCAAACCTCGATTGTGCAAGGAACCAAATTTTTTTTATTTTTTATTTTTTGCTTTGACTAGTAAATTTTTACTCTTTTTGGCACATATTGATGCATTGTAGGAAATAGTTACTTTGTTTCGCACGCATTGATGCTTTTTTCTATCATTTTTACTCTTTTTTTGAAATGTCTTGGTGTTTTGATGCTATTAGTAGATAGAGAGTTCATTTTATTAGTACTGTTTTAGAGGAAATTCATAAATGGTGTGAAAGTTGAGCGCCTTGATCAGATAAGTATGGTTTTTGTTTCAATGTTGTGCATTGTCACTCATATGTTGAGAGAGATTGTGAGCAATATATGTCTAGTTCTAAGTCAGTCTAGCTTTGAACTAATTACTCTGCCATTGAAATTGAGCAGGAAACATTAGCATTTAAGTCTACATTCAATTTTACTTCATTTACTTCAAGTCTAAACCTTAATATAGGGACTGATATAATTTTCTTGAAATTAATGACAATAAGGACAATGGGGTTGTCATATCAAGAGGGGGTGTGAGAGGAGATCTGCGAGAGGGATGGATTTCTTTTTTGTTTCTGTTTGTGAAGAATTTTCAGTTACTTGTTGATTGAGTTTAAGCTTTATACCTAACTAAGAAAAGTACTCACAGGTGGAGACAACCTTGGAAAAGCTGATAAATCATCATCCAAGAAATTTGACCAAATAATTCATGGGTAGTGGTTAATGTTGAAGATATGGTCAAGGAGTTTCAAAGGTAAAACAAAATTATTTTGTTCAATTTAATTAAAATCCATCGAACCATCTTATAAACAGTTTTCAATTTGACTAAAAACCTTTTGATCTTTATTTTTACAGTAGCTTCATTGCACATTAACGAAATCCTATTTCTGAAATCAATCTATTTTTTTTTATACTATAATCATTAAAATTTTCCCATGCATATAGGATACTGAATGCCTCAAACTTGAACTTATTTTACACAATTCCCCAAACTTGAAATGGAACACCTTCCATCTTAAAAAGAGCTGTTGTAAGTATTGGTTCATTCTTCAACTTTTATTGCACTATTTGAGTGGGGGGCACCCATATTTCTTATTTCTTGGCCTTTGAATAACACTTTAGATTCTTGTCCAAAATAGTTAAGAGCACAGAATTGATTGAAGGTAAGATGGTTGTGAGGGAATTATTTGGTCCATAAGCCGCATAAAATAAATTACCACAAGGATTAAGGCACTAAAGTGTCTTTTCTTTCATAAGTATTGTCTAGATGGAGAAAGGTAAAGAGCACGCATCTCCATTAACACCTACCACAGATCCACTAACAAATCCATTAACCCAGGTATTCATAACTGTGCTTAAAATCCTGTATAACTATTTCACTAAATCTCTACATTTATTACATAAGTTTTGGTTGACTCTTCAACTAATAGTTGGTTTATATGTTAGGTGTTAGCAAGACCCTTTTGCCCACAATTCTCAACACCTCATACCACAAGTCCAACAATGCAGGTATAACATTAGAGGAGATGAAGTAGTGTTTAATGTTTAAGTCTTTAGCACATTATCATTATTCCTTTATGTTTTAGGTGATACCAAGACCATGGTATCCGAATTTACCAACACCTCCTACCACTCATCCATCAACCAATACAGTGTTGTAGGTATTTTGAATTTTAATTTTAAACTATTAAACTATTATTTTAATGACTATATTGATTTTTGTTTTTCTGCACATTATCACTACCACTTTATATGTTAGGTGATACCTGTTTTATGTGTTAGGTGATGCCAACACTATTTTATCCAGACATCCAAAACTATATGGATGGTTTACATGCACAAATGTCATATGCATGGTTACCATCATTTGTTTCTTGTCCGTAATGTGCTAGAGAAGTACGTATTGGATCAATGGAGGAAAGATATAAAAAAGAGATACACTGTTATGAAAAGTAATTATAACGTAGCTGATGCAAGGCCAAATGTGAGCAGATATGCACGTATAATCAAAAAGTGTTACAATGTGGCAACAAATGCAGCATCATGTGATGACCATGTTGAGGATATGGTTGCAAAGTTGTCTGCAATGACGAGATCTACCTTGCCAACAAGCTGTTGCAACAACCCAAATCCAGGCCAGAAGTTGCCACTGCCAATACAAGTACAATTAAGAGTTCAAAGAAAGTACTTAGCCCTTGTGTTGTGCTAGATAAAGGTAGGCCGCCATCTCTCTGGAAAAAATCAATGATTGAGAGAGTGCATAAACCCAATACGAAAAAGGCTGCTCGAAGGGAAAAACGTAAATAGGTAAACTCAGTGTACCTTTGTAGTCGATGTATTAGCCATTGAAGTTGTAATTATTTGTTAGATGTAATATGGTGTTTCCCCATGTCGTAGCCGCATGGAAGAGATAGCGAAGTTGTTGATGCAGGAATTTATTTGGCCAAACAATTGTTGGGAATGAAGGGAGTGCTCCTTTTCAGGTAACATACCTATTACTGACTTTAAATTTTATTGTTATTATATTTGGTCAAATTAGATGAATGTTTTGCTCTATAGTTTACTTTGATCTTTTTTTTTTCTTTTTCTTTTTTTAATCTATTGCTAGTCGCCCCAAAACACTGTCGAAGTGTTGGAGTCTACTGGAACTCAGTTTGGCGTTGTGTGATGGAGACTCAAGAAAGTGTAGTTAATCTTGATTTATTCCGTCACTCTCTCTACTCTATTTTTTTTTTCTATTATGTTCATTTTTAACTATTTACATTACATTCATAGATGCAACTTGGGATAGATAGAACCCAGCTAGATAGCTTGCCTAGCTCCCAAATGCAACTTTGAGTTTCAGAATTGTTGTATTGTGTTTAATGTAAAAGCTACTCAAACTTGAGTTCAATGTAAATACTTGCTGGGTAGAAGCAACAAAGTTGATTACCTGCAAGCTAGCCCAGACACCCACGGATATTAAAAAAGAAAAAGAAGAAGAGAAATAACGAAGTTGACATTTTTGTAAAGTGGTTGTTATATTATGTTCATTGTATATAACTTATGTATTTTGAGTTCCAGACCTATTGTATTTTGTTCAATGTATGTATTATATGTTAAGTGTTCAATGTATTAATTTCCAGGCTTGTTGCATTGTGTTCAATGATATTTGAGTTTCACACTTGTCGTTTGGAAAAAGTTGTCTTTTTGGAACAATCCTTGTTAGTGCACGAGATTTTTATTGTTTGTTAAATGTGTAAAAGATGCTGATATGTTCTGCACAAGAAATAGATTTCATTACAACATAGAGACCATGTTCATTACAAACAGATTCTATGATAAACAAATCCTGCATATTAATATGCTACACATAGAGACCATGTCCATTACAACAAGGTGAGCAATAATTCGCTCGAGATTGTACAAAGCTCCTATTACTGTGATTGTATCAAATACAACCAAAATAAATATAGACAACACGCAATAGATACGAAGAAGTGTGTGTTCATGCTAGACTCCCAACTCCTTCACAATCTCCTCTCTTTTTGAAGCTCTTTCTTCTTCCTTAGCAATTCAATTTTTATCTACAAAAGTTCTTTTTCCCATAAGTGCACATTGGATTGTTCCTTGAAGTACAAATAACAAGAGAAGATGAAGCAACTGATGATGACATTCTCTCACAAGAGAAACTGATATGTTAGGAGCTTCATGAAAATAGCAACCCCTATCACAAAAGAAGTTATGATTAATTAAAACAATTAATTGCATTACAAGTAATAATAGAGCAAGTAAATGAAAATCTATTACTATATTTATGCCTTTTGATTGATAGCCATATCATTTATAATCAACACAGGTTTTGTTGGATGAAGTAGAATTTTAGCTTCCTACTTCAATGCACCTTCATTGGCTTTTAGCCATTCTCCTATGATGGAAACTCTCAATATGTCCATAGTAGTAGCACACTAGCTTCAGGCAATTGCACGAGTGACTAGAAAATATGTTCTTAGAATTTCGATTGCCAATCTTGCTTAGCTTCATGTATTGTTTTTTTGTTTTCTCCTATTGTGTAGCACATGATAAATAGATTTGTTATAGTAAATGGTTTTTCTATAAACCCAGCTAATGTTCTAGAAAACAGAAAAGAAGGGAAGAGGATTGACTAAGAACAATCCAGAACCATGCTATGTATTTGTAGTCCCCAATCCTGAAATATGAACTTCGGTGTCTCTTTTTCCTCTAGTGTAACTAATGGCTTGAAAACTACCTCTCCCTCCTTTTTGAACTCTGAATAGCCTTATGTCCTATGTGTTGACAAAACATAGATAGAGTGACAGAAAGCATACGAGGATCAGGCCAATTGAACTAACTTCCAACTTCTTCAAGCGTCATGTGCCATTTATACTGTCGAATTATTAATCTATTGCATCAGATAAATCCAAAATAAAAGAATAGCAACCCCTATCACAAAAGAACTTATGATTAATTAAAACAAACCTGAAAGTATTGAATCAATTAGACAATTCTATATTGGAGCGTTGGGATGTGATGGATAAGAAAAAATTAATTTAAATAATCTTTTCCTAAGCATATAATTCATGACTTTCTCAACAATAGAAAACCAAACAGGTGCATGACTTGGATCATCTCAATCAACTTTAGCAAGTACACTGGCCATTGAAGTTACCATGTGAATTGGTGCTAAAAGACTTAAATTGTTTGAGGAAGACATACTGGCAACTATAAAAATTATACCATTAAATAGGCATGAGAGAGAGAGGTCTAGTTACAAAGGAGGCTCATCTACAAGACCTTTTGCATCTTTCAGCCAATAGTTAACGAAATCATAATCATGAAAATGATAGAAGCACCAGCAATGAAACTAGAAGTTAATACAAAACAATTAATTACATTACTTATTATCTAACACTTGCACAGATCAACAAGGGTTGTGTGACGCCCCCAAATCCACACGCACGGACACGGGGAAATCGAGACGTTCGGATGATGACATCACGGGTCACCACCCTATCGACGTGCCAAGTGTGTGTAAAATCGACGAATATGCACGAGAAATACTTAGCCAAAAGCAAAGTCAATAACTACGTACCAGAATTTTTCTTAATTCAATACAAAGCTGTTCAAAACATACATAATAAAACATTACAAAACACAAATATAGTTTTAAACCAAATAACAAAACTTTAACTTTAACTTCAGCACCCCAGCGGAGCCGCATCCTCGGGCTCAGCCTCCTCCTCCTCATCCTTGATCTTTGCACCAAAATCTACAGTACCAAAAATGGTGCCGCAGGTAAGTAAAATCCAAACACCACCAGATAAAAACATATAAAACTCAAACAATATGCATCAAAGGATGCCAATGCACAAAACCCATAAAATCATATTTTTCCCACGCATGCCAAAAATCCCATTTGGCCCAAAATATATCCTTTAATCAAATCCTCGCCATTATCCCAGATAATGGCCCAAAAATCAGTCTCATCATTTTTCCAAAAAATGGCCCATTAACCAAACCATCAGAGCACTATAGGCGGGAATCGCAGGCGGGACTCTACCACCATCCCTGCTCACCATCATCCCTACGCGTGCATTGTAGGCGGGACTCTACCACCATCCCTACACCGCGTGCACCATAGGCAGGAATCACAGGCGGGACTCTACCACCATCCCTGCTTACCACCATCCCTACACGTGCCTCTGAATCAAACCAATCAATCCATATGCAAACCAATCAATCCATACGTTCATATATACCAATAAAACATTTCTCGCTTGAAAACCCAATTTTCAAGATTTAACACATGCATATGCGTGCACAATGCAATGCAAATGATACGACACCAAATAACCAACAATTTCCAAACATCCATAACAACCAAACAAGCAACTCCGTCCTCAATCCATCCGATCCCCGAACTCCTCGGACTCAGTCCGGAATCAGCCAACCAACAACAAATAATTATTGTAGGAGCAAAATATATTTAAATCTAAAATTAGGGTTTGGAAAATACTTACAGCGCTATATGGTATTTTCTGAAAGCTCGCGGCATTGAAAACGGCGGAAGAAAAGCAACGTAACAGTGTAATTTACACTGTGGTCGTGAGTAATAAATTACCCATTTTTGAACGGGGACAAACCAAGGCTTGGGATTGATAGGGAATGGTCTAGGGATGTTTATGAAGTTAAAGGAAACGAGTTTTGGTCGTGGGTGGTGGTGGAAATGGCGGTCGAAGGCCAAAAAGGGGCTGAACGGAGTTGAGCTTCGGGGAGCTGCTCTAGCAACGGATCGAGGCCGAAAATAGGTGGTTTAGGTTGGCAAGAGGTAGGGGAAGAAGCTGTGAAGAGATGGTGGCACGAGGTGGTGCGACAACACCGAAATCGATGAAAAACTATATGGCTTGGAGGAGCTCGTGGTGGCTAACGGTGGCTCGGATGGAAGTGAAACTTGGTGGAGATGTTCACCGGTGAGAGGGGAAGAAAACTGCGTGGGTGGTGTAGGCCACACCATCGGCGAGCGGCGGTTCTAGGCTACGAAAGCAACCAGCGACAGGGGAGAAAAACAGGTAGGTGCCGTGACTTCCAGGGGCTCGTGGCGGCTAACGGCTGGTCCAATGGCTCTGAAAATCGGTGGGGATGATCTCTGGTGGGAGGGAAAGAGAATCGTGGGGGTGGTGTACAACACAGCCGCCGGACGGCGGCGCACCGGGCGGTCAAAGGGGCGGCGATGAAATGGAAAGGAGGGCTGCTGCTGCGCACGGGGAGAGAGACAACGGGAAGAAAAAGAAGAAGAAAAAGAAAGGAAAGAAAGAAAAGAAGAAAAATAAAAGGAAAAAGAGAAAAAGAAAAAGAAAAGAAAAGAAATGAGATTTAATTCTCACCTCTGGAGTCCAACAACTGATCCAACGAAAATAAGTTTAAAAGCAATAAAATTAAGAAAATATTTTAAATACAACGTAAAGCTAAAATATAATAATTAACTAGTAAAAACAAACTATTTAATTTTAAATCCAAAGACAAGCTAAAATAAATTAAACAGCAATTTAAATTCAACAGCAATTAAAATCCAATTAAAATTCGATAATTTAAAATAAAGGAACTATTATATTAATTAAATTAAAATATTCCTTCAGTGAAAATACACGTAAAAATGGGGTATCACAGGTTGCAAACACATGCAAAGCGCGTTACCAGTTTGCTCGTGTGCTTGTTGACTTAATACTTTTCACCATTTCCTACATATTTTTCATGATCCTCATGTGTACATAGTACTATCCCCTAGGTAGCTACAAATGAGCAACTTGTTTAAACTACAACAAAATTAGTTTTTTGAGACAAAAAATTTTGTCTCAAAAAATCCAAACTTCGTCCCTACACTACAACAAAAATTGGATTTAGTGACAAATGAAACTGTCACAAGAAATGAAAAAAAGGTCACGAAATATATTAGGTGACGGTTATAAACCGTCACTACCACCATCACGAAATGTGCGTCACAGAATACATATGGTGACAATTTACTGTACAAGCGTCACTAAAAATATTTTTAGTGACGGTTGTGATGTGTCATTTCAAATAATGTTCGAACGTTTACTTTTCTATGACGGTTAGAATCTGTCACAGAATATTACGTTTGAATGAAAAATATAACATTCGAACGTAAACTAGACAAATTGACATCCAAATGAGAGCTGGTAACATTTGTTGATTATAGTTTGAACGTATCATATTTATGTTCGAATGTTTATAAGTTCGAACGTTATGTTCGAATTTAGATTTCAACGTAAAGGAAACAATGTCCAAACGTGTGAATCATAACGTTCGGACATTCATACCAATGTTAAGAAACTAGAGTTCGAACGCAAGAAGTACGTTCGGAGGTTTGGAACGTTAAACGTTTAAACATTCGAACGTAATGTTCATTTGTCGGTGTAAATGTTCGAACGTTATGTTATAATTTTGTGTGGTTAAGTTCGAACGTGTGTTCGAATGTGGAATACTCTTCAAACGTATTTTATTTACATTCGAACATGCATATCAAAAATACTAAACTCATCCAATTAATAAACATACCAATTATACCAATTGTATCATATTACATAAAATATTTCACAACCAACAATATTTGTAACTGTTTTCTAGGTAGATATTAAAAATTTAATACACTAATATAATTCATTTCTTTTTCTTTCCTCGCCCACCACGATTCTATTGTAATGACATAATACGCTCCATTTGTAGCATCATCTCCCGCTGTACTTGCTCTTGGACCTTACTACATATTCTTTCCTTCTGTTCTCTTTGTTGGTCCTGCAAACACGTCTCTAAATGAGATTGTCGCTCTAAGAGGGACTCCAACTCTTGCTATCTGGACCTCATATACTCATTCTCACATCGTGCAGCTTCTAACTCTTTGCTAAGATTATTAATTTGTGAAGTCGATAAGGTAGAGGAGGATGAACCGGAATGCTTGAAAGATCATTCCAAACCTCTTGCCATACTAGAGTTGGGCCCGAGCACTTATGTGAAAATGTCTATGTCACTAATAGAGGATTCCCCAGAAGCTGACTGCATCTCCATCATTTTTCCTTGCAGTTTGAAAGATCAAAACACACAATAGGTAACGTATTAAAAGAAATACAAAAACAAGAAAAGAATTTAACTATATGTTGCATAATTTATTTAACAAAAGGAACACCGCTTACATAATTAATTGCAGCGGCAGGATCCATCCACTCACTATGCTCATTATTATGAGCAGCAGCATAAACATGAACGAGGGAAAAGTTTTCAGGATCATCATATTTCTAAAAAAATGACATTAGTAAATTTAAAAAGATAGTGTTATTACTTATATAACAGAATAATAGGAAAATAAATGAATTATATAATTTATTAATTACCATTTTTTCAGTAAGACGATGGAATGATCTTGAACCAACACGATGGTGAATAGTCAGAGCGGATCTATTATGTGCATTTGTAGAACTTAAGTGCTACAAATGCACATTAAGAATGTTAATTGTAATATATATATATATATATATACATAAAAGATAAAAAAAAATATTAATGTAAATAATTAATGGAAATAAATCTAGAATACCTGATATTCTAGAGATGCAAAAAGATCACAACACTTTATCCAGTCTTCTAACTTCATCTGCTCAAAAGGCGACTGTGCAGCCTCTTCATCCGACTCAAACTTCTTGAAGTGGTCGTGACATTGTCCCTTGTGATGTCAGAATAGTGTAGCTATTAATTCATTCACAGTTCTCAAATCCTCGCTACGACCAAAGTCGAGGTCAAATTTATCCTAATTATAAATTAATTACGTAAAAAATATGATATACTAATCTAGGTGAAAAAATGAACTGTCAAAGTAAACTCATTAGGACACGACTCTGAATGTGTTCCTTAATCTCATTGGGCACATCTCACCAGGAGCGCACATAAAATGGAGCATAAGCTCGGACTACTGTACCACTATAGGAGGAAAGTGCTGCTGCACTATCATCTACTCCTCCAGTAGAATTATTAGGAATTGTGACTTTCAGTTTGCCGTGCCTTTAATTTTTCTCAAGTGAGATGTCGCGTGTATAGCCACGACCGCGACGAGCGGATGCATCAACTAATATAGATAATAGTATAATTTTTATAGTCATATAGTTATTGAGACAAAAGTATTAATTATATAATTAATTATCAATGAAATTTCCTAACTAGTAGGTGTCGACTGGGCATCGTTCTCTGTAGTGTTAACTTCATCTTAAGGAACAGACTCCTCAGGTATGGAGTCCTCAATGGGTTCGGGACTTGGACTTGGTGGAGGAGGCACATTTCTTCTTTGTCTTTTTGGCGGCATACTTGAAATTGATTATATATACCAAAAAAATTTAGTTAGATGAAATTAATTATTATTATAAAATTCTATACTCATATATGAATAAAGTTTTTAGTACTTTTAGTCTTCATCTTCGGATGTATTTTCCATGCTTGTTTCAGAATCTCTCTTTATAACATCTTCGTCATCATCATCAACCTCTTCTTTGTCCTCCTTATCCACTTCCCCTCTGGATTCTTCTTCATCTTCTTCTTCTGACTCTTCTTCTTCTTTCTTACTTTCTTGAATTGAATGATCATTTAATACAGACAAATCGAGATGGACGAGTGGGACGTCATCTCTACATAAGGGGAGCAACTCGAGTGCACCAAGGTCAACAGATAAGTTAATACCCCTTCCATCTTCCTGGTAGGCCTCTAAATTCGAAGTGTCATCTTCATCTCCACTAGTATTGTAATCTACACTTGTTCCTACTTCATATATATTTCGAGGGACAATTTTTTGTACGACTTGCCAAGCTATCTCTCCCCTATCTTCATCAGCACTTTTCATTGGATCAATCAAGTAATAGATTTGAGTAGCTTGACAAGCCAATATGAATGGATCATCTTCGTACCATTTATATGCAGTATTGACACTCGTAAAATGATTATCCCTATATATCGAAACCCGACCACCGCCTAGATCCCACCAATCACATTTAAAGACATATGTTATAGACCCACCCAGATATTTTAATCCGATAATATCACGAATGACACCATAATAATCAATATCATCTGTTCCATGACTCCCCTTGACCAACACACCACAGTTTTGAGTCTTTCTATTACGTTCATGGTCTAGAGTATGGAATCTATAACCTTGAACTGTGCATGCAGTGTATCAAAGTGCTCTATTTGAGGGACCACGGGTCAATGTATACAATTCAAAAGAGATAGATCCGGGATCACGAGCACGTTGTTCCAAAATCTAAAAATTGAAATAATGTTATTTATTAAATATTACCTAGAGTTAAAACTTTCATAATCTAACATATTATATAGAGTTTAATTCATACACATTGTTCAAACCATCTAGAAAATTCTTCCTCGTGTCTTGCCACTATATTCTCTAAGCCTTCCGTCTTAAGTTTGTCCATGTGCTCATTGTATATATATACAAAATCCTATTATTTTATGTCACAAAAGTTATAGTTAACCTCATTAAATCTAGAAATATTTAAACTTTTTACAATAACATACCTGAGATAGTGATCAATCTCCCGACAATTATTTAGCACATACCACCGAACTTTACCCAACTCTGTATCAAGTAAATCGTAACCCGTTTGTACACTCAAGGGTCGTACATTAAATCGTAACCCGTTTGTGCACCCAAGAGAAAACACTGATAACTCACGAGGAGCTAAGGCAGAGCAGCAAGATCAGCATTTCGCTCTTGACGATTAAATCGTGTCTCAACACCACGAAAATATAAACAGCAAAATGTTAACCATTCATCGTGTATATAGGCCTCTGCTATTGACCCCTTAGCTCTGGCTTTATTCCCAACAGTGCGTTTCAGTCGACCCAAATATCTTTCAACTGGATACATCCAATGGAACTGCACCGGTCCACCCAACATTATCTCCCGAGGTAAATGTATTGCTAAATGGACCATGACATCAAAGAATGATAGTGGAAAGATGATTGAGCTGAAATATTGCACATTTTAGCTATTTAAAACCAATGTATTTTAAATTCATCATGACATTATTATTGGTTTTAAATAGAAAAATGGTTAAAATGAATACATCAAAGTTGTGATTTTAATTGATTAAAAGCATGAATTTCTGCTTGAATTCTACCAACTATTGATTACTGTGCATTCTGATCTGTTCCTCTAGAATTAAGAAACAAAATAAACTGAACTAGGTCCATATTGGAATGGCTCCACATGTCTTCATTTTCGTGATCACAGTTCATTGGACACATATTTTTGCTCTTTGTGCATGAGTTATGAGTTCACATACTTCAAATATATGTATATTTTGTTTACCTTGCATGTTTGGTTATGTCTTTCTCTTCTATTGATTCTCTACTTTTCATTTCCATTTGTTCATGCAATGCCTATTCCAGGCCTTTGTTCTACAACAAAAAGGTGATTTAATGAAGATATCATGGATCCAAGCATATATGGTGATGAATATAGGCTTAGAGCTTCAAGAGACCAAGTTTAATCAAATCCAACAAGAAGTTTTTGTGTCCACCGAAAGTATATGAAGAAAAAGGCTGCTACTCTCCACCAAATTAAACATTAAAAAAGTCATAAAAGGCTGCTTCCTTTCCATTGAATTAGACAATCGAAATGAAGGAAGAAAGAAAAGAAAACATGTGACAAATTGAAGAGAAGCCGGCTTTGTTGAAGGGTGAAGAACATGTGATGAATTTCGGCTGAAATTGATTGGAAGAATGAGTTTGCAACTTGGGGCAGCTATTTATATATATATATATATATATATATTGCTGGATGAAGAAAAGAAAGGAGAGATGCCTTGCTTGACTCTTGAAGAGAAGTCGGCTGCTTGAGTTTGCAATCAAAGGAAGAAGCCGTGCTTGAGTTTGCAATCAAAGGAAGGAGCCGTGTAAATCAATGGAGACATGTGCTAGAATGAATTGTGAGGGAATTTGGACCGGTCAAAGCAGTAGGTGAATGAAGGAACATGTGCTGAAATTGAAATAACAAATTGAAGAAACAAATTGAAGAAACCATGCAAGAGTTAGGCAAGAGTTAGGCAAGAAGTTAGGCATGTTGGACTTGGTTGTTTGGTTTGAATTACTAAACCAATTGAATAAAATAAAGAAAGAGGAATGCAATGGAAGACACGGCAATTGAAGAGGAATGCAATGCAAGACACAAAATAAAGAAAAAGGAATGCAAGTGGCCGAAAATGAGTGTGAAAGCAAGATTGAAGACTTGGTTGTTGGGTGTGAATGCAAAACCAATTGAATGAGAGATGAAGTAGCCAAGATGTTTGGCTATAAAATGAGGTGCACACCGAAGCTTTAGAAGAGAACAATTAGAGAAGGAATTGAGGACAACTCAATCTTAGAAAAACACTTGTCAACACACACAATTTTCTGCTATGTACTTGAAAGAATTAGCTCCTTTTTGTCTTAAGAAATTTTGTTTCTCCTTTTAAGTTTCAAAGCTTTGTTGTTTTAGCATTTTTTTAGTGTATTAATATTTGTTCTAGAATTGTATTTCATTGAGTGTAAAACCTTATTTTCCATTAAGTTACTAGTTTGTTTCATTTCTAGTTTGTTTCATTTCTAGTTTGTTTCATTTCTAGTTTGTTTCATTACTAGTTTGTTTCATTATTAGTTTGTTTCATTACTAGTTTGTTTCATTATTAGTTTGTTTTATACAATAAAAGAAATTGTTTTAGAAGTTTTTAATCAAGTGTGCTATTTTGTTTCATAAAGAATTGTTTTAGAAGTTCTAAATTAATTGTGTTACCTTAATTTATTGCAAGAAAGGTTTGGTTTTAAGCTTTTGTTTTTATTTTTGATTTTTCTGAACATCATACGTAGAGAGCAGAGGAATTGTTCTAGAGTTTTTATACGTAAGAAATTGTTCCTTTTCGTTTCAAATTTCAATTGAATTGTGAAAGGACATTTTCGTTTAGACTTTTCGTTCCCTATTTTATTTAACTTCAGTTTAAAGTTTATAGAATACTTTTGAGTTTCTGTTTACTTATTTCGTGTTATTTATTTGTCTTACTTCTTTAAGTTTTCATTTAATAGTGATTACAACTATTATGTGTTATTTTAAGAATTCGTGATTTAATTACAAAAATGAATTCTAGAATCTTGGTTTTGGGTATTTTAAATTTTCCGTTCATGTTTTGTCGATTACTTTCTAATTTAGTTTAATGCTTAATTTAGTTTTATTAAATTCTGAGTTTAATTTATAAGTCCTTTACATTCCAATCCAACAAACAAAAAAATTCAAAAGACATGAATCTAGTCCATGACTAGTACCCTTTTCCATCCATTGCATATACCATCATTTTATTTTCTCTTTGTGAAGATTTTCACATTTTTTCAACAAGTTTAATTTTAAGCAACTTTCCCTGAGGAGACGATCTAGGAATTTATTCCTAATTATTACACGACATCCTCCTGCACTTGGGATAGCATTAGTGCTACTCATTTTTGAGTGAGTCAAGTTTTTGGCGCCGTTGCCGGGGATAAGTTGTCTAACTTAAATTTAAACTTGTTATTTTATTTTATTTTTCTTTACCATATTTTCTCTGGTTACTCATCTCATCTGCATCAACCACTCATCTCTACCATATTAGATTGATGTTTTATGTCATGGGTAAGAGACACTTCAAATAGGTTGCTTAGAGTCACATCGAGTGTTGAGAGTAGTATACACAGCTTGGAGATCGATAGCTCGTCTGTCTTTTCTTTGAGTGAGCCAGGTGATGAAATTGAAATTGAATCAGAAAACATGGCTGCACCTGCACCACGCACTCTTAAGGACTATTGCAACCCACTCGTACCACTACACCTTCATGCATAATTTTACCTGAAAATGCACCTAATTTCTCTATCAAGCATGGCATGATGTCGGTGATACCTCAGTTCCACAGGATGGATTCTGAGAGTCCTTACCAGCACTTGACGGATTTTGAGCTGGCTTGTGCTACTTTTATCACTAGGGCTGTTACTGATGAATTTATTAGACTTCGTTTATTTCCTTTTTCTTTAAAGGATAAAGCGAAGATATGGTTTAACTCTTTGAGACCTAATTCCATTTCTAGTTGGTCTGACATGCAACGTGAATTCTTACAGAAATTTTTTCCTTTTCAGAGAACTCAATTTTTGCAGGAGCAGATCAGCCAGTTCAATAAGAGACCTGATGAGACCTTTCAGGCCAGTTGGGAGAAATTTAAGGATTTGGTGAACATTTGTCCACATCATGGTTTTGAATCCTGGAGGCTAGTGAGCTACTTTTACACTGGTCTCACTCCGGAATGCAAACAATTTGTTCAAACAATGTGCAATGGGGAGTTCTTCAGCAAAGAACCTGATGAAGCATTATCATTTTTCGGCTACCTTGCTGAGAGCGCACAACAATGGAACACTCGTACTGATCGAGTTCCATTAACAGCACAGCCAATGAGGGCTATTTCTGGAGGGGGCAGATATGAGCTCAAAGGAGACACGGATGTTCAAGCCCGAATAACTGCATTGACTAGAAGAATGGAGGTCATAGAGATGGAAAAAGTAAAGGCTGCGAAAGTAGCAAAGGCATGTTCTATATGTGCTGATTCAAACCATAAGACCCAAGACTGCCCAATTATGCCAGTATTTCAAGAAGGTGGGTCTGAGCCAATACAATCAACCAACTGGGTCAATCGAGCACAGAATCAGCCTTTCTCCAACACATATAATCCGGGGTGGAGAAATCACCCAAATTTCTCATGGAGAAATGATTAGCCTGGTCGGTCCCCACCACCTCAGCAGCAGCCATTTAATCAAGGTGCTCCTCAGCACCAGTATCCGCCATATCAAAATCCTCAGAGCTATCCTTATGTAGCTCCTCCTGGATTTCAGCCTCATGTAGCTGCACAAAGTCCTCAGCTTTCATCATCTGCCAAGAAGACTCTAGATGACAGTATGGCACAGATGGTCAATACACTTCAGCAATTCATGCAGATCCAAGCCACCACAAATAATCAAAATACTCAGGCCATAAATGAGTTGCGTGGCACTGTTAATAAGATGAGCACAACCTTGAGCACCCTAGAGAAAGGGAAATTTCCTGTACAGCCTCAGCCTAATCCTCAAGTATACAGACAACAACAACATCAAGTGCATAATGTCTCAGGAGACGTTGTTGAGACAGCAAAAGCTGTTCTTACTTTGAGAAGTGGGAAGGAAGTTCCCCGACCTGAGATGACCATAGACACAGAGGTAATTGCTCCTACCCCTAAAGATGCAGCAGAGACGGATGAAGCTGAAAAAGAACCAGAGGTAGCGAGACCAGAACAGAAGAAGCCTGTGAGTGCAGATGTTGAAACTAGTAAGGGATACCAACCTGTGGTACCCTATCCTCAGAGATTGGCAGCTGGCAAAAAGAATAAGTATCACACGGAGATTCAAGAGATTTTCAAGCAAGTGAAAATCAATATTCCACTCTTGGATGCCATACAACAAGTGCCTTCATATGCAAAATTTTTGAAGGACTTGTGCACGGTGAAGCGGAAGCTGAATGTGAAGAAGAAAGCTTTCCTAACGGAGCAAGTTAGTGCATTGATATTGAACGAGACTCCTCAGAAGTTTGGAGATCCCGGCTCTCCCAACATCTCCATTATGATAGGTGAATCACGAATTGGGAGAGCTTTACTTGATTTGGGGAGTAGTGTGAACTTGCTACCGTTCTCAGTCTATGAGCAGTTGGAATTGGGTGAGCTGAAAAAGACTTCCATCATGCTACAGCTGGCTGACAGATCAGTTAAGGTACCGAGGGGTATTGTAGAAGACGTGTTGGTCCAGGTGGACAAATTCTACTACCCAGTAGATTTTGTGGTTCTTGACATGCAGCAGCCGGTCTCCACTATTTACCAAGCTCCTGTCATCCTAGGAAGACCATTTCTAGCTACATCAAATGCTTTGATCAATTGCAGAAGTGGAGTTTTGAAGCTTACCTTTGGGAACATGGCACTTGAATTGAACGTTTTCAACGCTTGCAAGATGCCAGCACATTTGGATGACACAAGTGATTTGAATGCTGTGGAGAGTTTGACACCAACAGATTTTATTTGCTCAACTTCTCCTTTTTCTGATGATGATTATATTTTTCAGACACCTGAATTTTTACTTGATGAGAAAATTGATCATACTGATGAAGATGACTTTGATTTTTTTGATTGTTTTGCAGATTCATCTTTACCACTTGAAGTACAATTTGAGGGAGCAAGATGGAAACCCTAGTTCGAAGCTTTACCACCACCAGACATACTTAGATCTTCAGAGGAAGAAGTTCCTGAGTTGAAACTGAAACCACTTCCTCAAGATTTAAAGTATGCGTTTCTTGGACCTAAAGAAGGAACTTTTCCGGTGGTGATTTCCTCAAAGCAAAATCAGAAGGATGAAGCCCAGTTGATTGAAGTATTAAGAAAGCATCGAGGCGCAATTGGTTGGACAATAGCAGACATCAAAGGTATTGATGCCGCTGTATGTACCCACAGAATCCATCTTGAAGACGATGCTAAACCAGTTCGTGATGCTCAACGAAGGCTCAATCCTACCATGAAGGAAGTCGTGAAAGAGGAAGTGCTTAAGCTACTCGCAGTGGGTATCATTTATCCCATTTCAGACAGTAAGTGGGTAAGTCCAACTCAAGTGGTACCAAAGAAATTTAGTTTGACTGTCATAAAAAATGAAAAAAATGAGTTGATTCCAACTAGAATGGTTACTGGCTAGAGAATGTGCATTGATTATAGAAAACTTAATTCAGCCAGTAGGAAGGATCATTTTCCTTTACCATTCTTGGATCAAATTTTGGAAAGAGTAGCTGGTAATGCATATTATTGTTTATTGGATGGCTATTCTGGTTATTATCAAATTGCTGTAGCGCCTGAGGATCAAGAGAAAACCACTTTCACCTGTCCTTTTGGCACTTTTGCTTTTACTAGAATGCCTTTTGGTTTGTGTAATGCTCCAGCTACTTTTCAGAGATGCATGATGAGTATTTTTTCTGACATGATTGATGATATTTGTGAAATATTCATGGATGATTTCTCTGTTTTTGGAAAATCCTTTGAGAGTTGTTTGCATAATTTGGCACGTATTCTCCAGAGATGTGAGGAAAAAAATCTTTTACTTAATTGGGAGAAATGCCAATTTATGGTTACTCAGGGCATTGTATTAGGGCATATTGTTTCTTCTGAGGGTATAAAAGTTGACAAGGCAAAGATTGAATTAATATCTAAACTTCCTATCCCTAGGACAGTTAGGGATATTCGTTCTTTTCTTGGTCATGCTGGCTTTTATAGGCGGTTTATTCAAGGGTTTAGTACCATTGCAAAACCTTTGTGCACTCTTTTACAAAATGATATTGAATTTGTTTGGAGTGATGAGTGCCAAAAAGCTTTTGATACCTTGAAAAAGTCGCTTACCACTGCCCCTATTGTGCAACCCCCGCATTGGGACCTTCCCTTTGAGATTATGACAGATGCTAGTGACTATGCCTTAGGAGCTGTTTTGGGGCAGCGAGTGGATAACAGACCATTTGTGATTTATTATGCCAGTAGAACCTTGAATGATGCCCAGAAAAATTATACCACTACTGAAAAAGAATTGCTTGCAGTTGTTTTTGCACTTGATAAATTCCAGGCTTATATTCTTGGTTCTCCTGTTACTATTTTCACTAACTACTCTGCTCTTAAGTATTTGTTGGCCAAGAAAGATGCAAAACCACGCTTGATTCGTTGGATTCTATTACTTCAAGAGTTCAACATCAACATAAAGGATAAAAAAGGAGTTGAAAATGTTGTAGCTGACCACCTCTCTAGATTGTCATCATCTCCTTCTTCAAATGTCAGCCTTCCTCTTGATGATAGTTTCCCGGATGAGCAGCTGTTTGTGGTTGATGGAGCTCCCTGGTATGCTGATATAGTCAATTATCTAGTTACTGAGCGAATGCCTTCTGAATGGTCAACCCAAGATAAGCGTCGGTTTCTAACTGAGGTAAAACATTTCTACTTTGCTGACCCTTATCTTTTCAAGTATTGTTCGGATCAATTGATTCGGAGATGCATTCCTAATGATGAGTTTTCTTCAGTATTGAGATTTTGTCATACGGGTGCATGTGGTGGTCATTTTTCAGCAAATAAAACAGTGGCAAAAATTTTGCAAAGCGGTTTTTATTGGCCTTCCATGTTTAAGGATGCTTACAATTTTTGTAAAGCATGTGAGTCTTGTCAAAAATTGGGAGCCATAAGCAAAAGAAACACGATGCCCCTTTCCCCCATTCTTACTTTAGAAATCTTTGATTGTTGGGGAATAGACTTCATGGGACCTTTTCCGGTTTCATTTGGAAACACATATATTTTATTAGTTGTGGACTATGTTTCAAAGTGGGTTGAGGCCATCGCTTGCAAAACCAATGACCATCATGTTGTACTAAAATTTTTACAATCTTTGTTTGCTCGATTTGGCATGCCCAAGGTTATCATTAGTGACTGGGGTTCTCATTTTTGCTATAAACCATTTTCTACACTTGTGAAGAAATATGGTATCACACACAGAGTTTCTACCCCTTATCACCCACAAACTAATGGGCAAGCTGAATTGGCAAACAGAGAAATAAAAATCATTCTGGAGAAAACAGTAAATCCTAATAGGAAAGATTGGTCGATTAAGCTTCTTGATGCTCTGTGGGCTTATAGGACAGCTTTAAAACAAATCTAGGGATGTCTCCCTATCGATTAGTTTATGGTAAAGCTTGTCATTTACCTGTTGACATTCAGCATCGAGCTCTTTGGGCCATAAAGCATGTTAACATGTCACTTGATAAAGCTTCAGGGCTGAGAAAATTGCAGATCAATGAATTGGATGAAGCTGGTCGGAATCCTTATGACAACGCGCAAATGGCAAAGGAGCGCATGAAAATTCTCCATGATCAGAAAATTCATCCAAAGCATTTCACACTTGGCCAGGAAGTTCTTCTTTACAACTCTCGCTTGCATATTTTTCCTGGAAAGTTGAAATCCCGATGGAGTGGGCCGTACATTGTAAAGACCGTTCATCCTCATGGCACAGTAGACATTGTCAATCCAAAGAATGGTAATAGCTTCACTGTCAACGGACAACGTCTAAAGTCATTTATGAAGGTCTTTGATCCACATGATGAGATCTTGCTTGTGCAAGACCCCAGGAAAGTGTTTTAAGTTGTTTTTTCCTTCTTTACAGTTTTCTTTACTTGCTTTGTTTTTATTTTTTTGTTTGCTTTGATTTTATATTTCATGTTGATTGTTTGTTTTGCTTGCTTAGTTCTGTGCACTTTATTTTCTTTCGTTCGATTCATTGAGGACTATGTCTCTCACTAGTTGGGGGGTGTAGACAGAAGAAAACGGTGCGTTAGTAGACACTGTAGATAGTTGAAAAAATGATTGGATCCGTCCGTGACCTGACAAGAGTGGCTGGAGATTTGAAAAAAAAAATCGCCTGATGTTGTTGACAAACGAGATTGAAGGCTCTGAGTTTCTAAAAAATGTCATTTCACCGAAATCACATTACTCTTTGACTTGGATGATAGCTCGTCTGGTTCTTTGTGCTATCTCTATAAAATCAGTCCTGAAGTTCATCCAATCCGCATCAAGTTTTCTTCTCATCTCTATAATCATCTGCATTTTTTCAACATTCTCGTTTTAAGCCTTCTATTCTTTTGTCAATGGCTCATTCTTCTAGCATTTCTCTAGATCAATCCATGAGGCATTCTGCATCTCAACCTCCTGTCCTTTCTGCAGCTACCATTGGTGCCATGTTGCAACAAGAGAATACTAGTATGGCTAATAAGTCAGACTCCGATGCTATCTACGACTTGGTGAGTCTTGGGACTCGCTACTCATCCTCCATTGTTGCTTTTTCCCAGCGGGTACAAGCCAAAAACCATGAGGTTGAAAGGCTTAAAGAACAAATTGTTGTACTTCAACGATTTGTTCAAGAGTCTCACATAAGGGAAGGAATCGTTCGGCAGAAGAATAAACAGTTGAAATCTCTTTTAGATTCTTCATTTCGCTTGCCAGTTCCCATGGCTAAGGATGACCTGATGTTGTATGAAGAGCATGAGCATCTCAAACATGAGGCTAAAAACCTCAAGTTTATGTAAAAGTAAAAAAATAATAAAATAATAAAAAAAAAATTCTTTTACTTTCTTGCTTGTTTTGCATTGTTTGTTTTGTTTTTCTTTCTTTTGCTTTTTGTATTTTTAACTTTGACAGAAATCTACTCCTTGTGTATGCTCGAATATCTCAGGTGAATTTTTCCTCTCTGTTTAATCATTTTCGTCTCAATATATGTTCTACAGTGTTTATCTTGCTCCAATTCATGTCTGTATAACATACATCATCGAATATTCAATTGCTGAACATTGAGGACAATGTTACATTTAGTTGGGGGGAGGGTTTTCTGTTAAAAATGTGTTAAAAAATAATAATAATAATAATAATAATAATAATAATAATAAAAATAAAAAAATAAAAAATAAAAAAAAAAATTTGTGAAGTGTATTGAAACATAAACAATTAACACACACTTCTGGCATGTTTGTTAGATTTGTGTATCTTGGTGGAATAGTTGAGCGGAATTATTTTGTGAAAATTTATTTTCAACCTTAAGCATAGAACATGACTTATGATGCCTCATATTTTGTTGAGGAGTGACTTGAAACACCGGGATGCGATATTTACAAAAATGAGAATTAGTATAATTTATATAGAATGAAGGGCAAGTTTTGAAAGAACATTTTGCACATGCTTACACTTGTAGTGTTCCTCATTAATGTTCATTGATTTAAAACAGGAGAAGTAAACTGCAGGACTACCGAGCCTTATATAAAATAAAAAAAATAAAAAAAAATAAAAAAAAAAACGAAAAGAAAAGAAAACGAAAAAAAAAATCGTGTAAGTTTTCCTAAATAAAGGGCTAGAAACAGTTACCCAAAACTTTGGGGGTTGAATGATCAACCTTTAAACAGAGTTGGCGTGAAAACTGCTAGTCCCTTAGGCTTTGAGGTAGTTAGAATCAATAATGATTAATCTTAAGGTTGAAAAATCCTTTGATAAATCATGTTTATTAGTGAGGAACATACAGAGGTTTAGCCACACACTCATATCTGAGTTCTAAGACATTTGCCCCAATTCTATGTGAACAATTACTGAGACTTTCCTTGTGGATACAACTCATGGTGTTGAGTAGTCACGAATCAATTATTTTGTGAGAATTCAGAATTATGTTTGATTGTTTTTGTTTGAATTTCGAGCTTTATGCAATATTCATCTCAATTAATTTTCACTATTTTGCTCAAGGATTAGCAAAATGCTAGTTGGGGGGTGTGATTGAGCTGAAATATTGCACATTTTAGCTATTTAAAACCAATGTATTTTAAATTCATCATGACATTATTATTGGTTTTAAATAGAAAAATGGTTAAAATGAATAAATCAAAGTTGTGATTTTAATTGATTAAAAGCATGAATTTCTGCTTGAATTCTACCAACTATTGATTACTGTGCATTCTGATCTGTTCCTCTAGAATTAAGAAACAAAATAAACTGAACTAGGTCCATATTGGAATGGCTCCACATGTCTTCATTTTCGTGATCATAGTTCATTGGACACATATTTTTGCTCTTTGTGCATGAGTTATGAGTTCACATACTTCAAATATATGTATATTTTGTTTATCTTGCATGTTTGGTTATGTCTTTCTCTTCTATTGATTCTCTACTTTTCATTTCTATTTGTTCATGCAATGCCTATTCCAGGCCTTTGTTCTACAACAAAAAAGTGATTTAATGAAGATATCATGGATCCAAGCATATATGTTGATGAATATAGGCTTAGAGCTTCAAGAGACCAAGTTTAATCAAATCCAACAAGAAGTTTTTGTGTCCACCGAAACTATATGAAGAAGAAGGCTGCTACTCTCCACCAAATTAAACATTAAAAAAGTCATAAAAGGCTGCTTCATTTCCATTGAATTAGACAATCGAAATGAAGGAAGAAAGAAAAGAAAACATGTGACAAATTGAAGAGAAGCCGGCTTTGTTGAAGGGTGAAGAACATGTGATGAATTTCGGCTGAAATTGATTGGAAGAATGAGTTTGCAACTTGGGGCAGCTATTTATATATATATATATTGCTGGATGAAGAAAAGAAAGGAGAGATGCCTTGCTTGACTCTTGAAGAGAAGTCGGCTGCTTGAGTTTGCAATCAAAGGAAGAAGTCGTGCTTGAGTTTGCAATCAAAGGAAGGAGCCGTGTAAATCAATGGAGACATGTGCTGGAATGAATTGTGAGGGAATTTGGACCGGTCAAAGCAGTAGGTGAATGAAGGAACATGTGCTGAAATTGAAATAACAAATTGAAGAAACAAATTGAAGAAACCGTGCAAGAGTTAGGCAAGAGTTAGGCAAGAAGTTAGGCATGTTGGACTTGGTTGTTTGGTTTGAATTACTAAACCAATTGAATAAAATAAAGAAAGAGGAATGCAATGGAAGACACGGCAATTGAAGAGGAATGCAATGCAAGACACAAAATAAAGAAAAAGGAATGCAAGTGGCCGAAAATGAGTGTGAAAGCAAGATTGAAGACTTGATTGTTGGGTGTGAATGCAAAACCAATTGAATGAGAGATGAAGTAGCCAAGATTTTTGGCTATAAAATGAGGTGCACACCGAAGCTTTAGAAGAGAATAATTAGAGAAGGAATTGAGGACAATTGAGGACAACTCAATCTTAGAAAAACACTTGTCAACACACACAATTTTCTGCTATGTACTTGAAAGAATTAGCTCCTTTTTGTCTTAAGAAATTTTGTTTCTCCTTTTAAGTTTCAAAGCTTTGTTGTTTTAGCATTTTTTTAGTGTATTAATATTTGTTCTAGAATTGTATTTCATTGAGTGTAATACCTTAATTTCCATTAAGTTACTAGTTTGTTTCATTTCTAGTTTGTTTCATTTCTAGTTTGTTTCATTTCTAGTTTGTTTCATTACTAGTTTGTTTCATTATTAGTTTGTTTCATTACTAGTTTGTTTCATTATTAGTTTGTTTCATACAATAAAAGAAATTGTTTTAGAAGTTTTTAATCAAGTGTGCTATTTTGTTTCATAAAGAATTGTTTTAGAAGTTCTAAATTAATTGTGTTACCTTAATTTATTGCAAGAAAGGTTTGGTTTTAAGCTTTTGTTTTTGTTTTTGATTTTTCTGAACATCATACGTAGAGAGCAGAGGAATTGTTCTAGAGTTTTTATACGTAAGAAATTGTTCCTTTTCGTTTCAAATTTCAATTGAATCGTGAAAGGACGTTTTCGTTTAGACTTTTCGTTCCCTATTTTATTTAACTTCAGTTTAAAGTTTATAGAATACTTTTGAGTTTCTGTTTACTTATTTCGTGTTATTTATTTGTCTTACTTCTTTAAGTTTTCATTTAATAGTGATTACAACTGTTATGTGTTATTTTAAGAATTCATGATTTAATTACAAAAATGAATTCTAGAATCTTGGTTTTGGGTATTTTAAATTTTCCGTTCATGTTTTGTCGATTACTTTCTAATTTAGTTTAATGCTTAATTTAGTTTTATTAAATTCTGAGTTTAATTTATAAGTCATTTACATTCCAATCCAACAAACAAAAAAATTCAAAAGACATGAATCTAGTCCATGACTAGTACCCTTTTCCATCCATTGCATATACCATCATTTTATTTTCTCTTTGTGAAGATTTTCACATTTTTTCAACAAGTTTAATTTTAAGCAACTTTCCCTGAGGAGACGATCTAGGAATTTATTCCTAATTATTACACGACATCCTCCTGCACTTGGGATAGCATTAGTGCTACTCATTTTTGAGTGAGTCAAAAGATCTGCTCAAATTTACATAATATAGTAGCAATGTCTTCTTCTAGTTTTTGCAGCATATCTCGCTTTACTACCCGAGCACACAAATCCTTAAAAAACATACACAGTTTGGTTATGGTGACATGTACGGCAGATGTTAGCTTCCCACAAATTCCCATCGATAATAACTTCTACAAAAATACGTGACAGTCATGACTTTTCAATCCATCAATTTTCTAGTCATCAGGGCTTACGCATCTACTGATATTTGAAGCATAACCATATGGTAGCTTCACACCTTGCAACTATTTGCAGAAGTCCATCCTCTCCTTCCTTGTCATCGTAAAACATGCATGTGGCATGACCACTCTATCACCTTCCACCTGTAAATGTAGATTATGTTTAATTCCCATTCTCTCAAGATCTTTCCTCGTCTTAATCGTATCTTTCATCTTTTTACTAATGCTCATCAATGTACCTAGTATATTATCACAAATATTCTTCTCTATGTGCATTACATCCAAACAATGTCGCAACATGCAGGACGACCAATATGGCAAGTCAAAAAAATACTACACTTTGTCCAATTCAATTCTGCTACACCTCGTTTTCTCTTGTTCTTTCCTCGACCTTTGCCAAAATTGTTCACTGCCACATGTACCAATTGTTCCAGTATCTCTTCCCCAGACAACTCATTTGGCGCAATTCTATCCTCTACTCGCCCATCGAACTTAGCGCATTCTGTTCTCCATGCATGATTTGTTAGTAGATAACGTCGATGATCCATGAAACACAACTTTTGAGAATATTTTAACCACTCACTAATAGTTTCTTTATTACAAGTTGGATCGCACGATACGGTAACGCTGTCTTGTCGATTCCCTTGTCCCTAGAGTGGCGGGGACTAGAGGATGGCCTGGCCAAGTACGCGCTGGACGCAAGTCTGGGTATCGCTCGTTTAGGTGTCACACGCGTAGTCGTTACCTGCGGTGTGACATAGAGCCAGGGTGCGCAGATGATCCCTAGGGGCGATCATGGTGCATGCATAATTGGATCGTTTTTATGGTTTTCGGATGCGGGCCATTTTCTGGAAAAATGGCAAAGTTTGGTTTTGAGGTTTTTGATCCATTTTTTGGGAAAATGGTGGTTTGGGCCATTATTTGGGATAATGGCAAGGCTTGGTTTTAAGCGATATGTTTTTGTGGGTCAAATGAGTTTTTGGCGTGCGTGGAAAAATATGGCTTTATGGGACATGTGCATTGGTTTTTCTTTCATGCATATTGTTTGAGTTTTATATGTTTTTATCTAGTGGTGTTTGGATTTTACTTACTTGTGGCACCATTTCTGGTACCGTAAATTTTGGTGCAGAGATCGAGGAAGAGGAGGAGGGGGTTGAGCCCGAGGATGCGGCTCCATCGGAGTTCCGAGTGGAGTTTATGTTTTGTATTTGGCTTTGAAATAATATTTGTGTTTTGTAATATTTTAATATGTATGTTTTGTTCAGTTTTGTACTAAACTAAGAAAAATTCTGGTACTTAGTTATATGACTTTGTTATCCGCTGCGTGTTTGTTCATGCACAATTGTTGCTTATACACACACTTGGCACACGTCGATATGGTGATGACCCATGATATCATCATCCGGACGTCTCGATTTTCCCGTGTTCGTGCATGGGGATTTGGGAGCGTCACATAAGCTATCAGTATGGGTGTAAAACAAAAGCTCAACTGGTAAATTGGACCGGATTGGACCAAACCGGTGGGTTTGGTCCAATATTGAGTTTGGTTTGACTTGATATAAATTTTATTTTTTTTTAAAACCAGTTAAAATTGATCCGGTTTCAATTCGTTTTTTTTTTAAATGAGACCAGACTGAATAGTTTCATATATATATACATATATATTTTAATTTTTTATATTGTATATAATTTTTATATATAATATATAATTATATATAAAATAGTTTTGTATTAATTAATATAATATTAAATTTTAAAATCTTATATCACTATAGTTTTTTGTATTAATAGTTATACTAATACTATATATTATAATATACTATAATATATCACTATAATATATATTATAATATACTTTGTTATATATATTATATATTATATGATATATTAGAATCGAAAAATCAGGCAATACTGAATTGAAAATCAGTATATTGGAGTATCAGCTTAAAAATGTAATCGATACGTAATCAATTTTAAAAAATAAAAAATCGATATGTATGGATTTGATTCTAAATTTTATCCGAAATCAAACGATCGCAGTTATACCCCTATTATATGCCTGGCGAGTTAAGGCGGTGGTTGGGACTAGGGCTGAGCAGAAATTCGAAAATCCGACTCCCACTCCGCTCGACTCGTCGGAGTTAGAGTTTTTTTCCAATGAAAAAACTCGTCAGAGGTGGTGGTGGAGGTGGAGGTGTTTCGACTCCGCTCTGATCCGACTCCAACACATCGACACTGACTCCGACTCTGATTAATCCTCCGACTCCAACTCCCCATCCGACTCCGACTTCCCATCCAACTCCAACTCCAACTTCTACTCCGACTCCGACTCCAATATTGTGCATATTTTATAAAAATATGTATTTTCAATATATTAACATCTAATAAATAATAATGTATAAACATTATAATGAATAATATAAGTTAATATAGTTACTATAAATTAATTTACATTACTAATATACTATAAGTTACTATAAGTTAATATAGTTACTATAAATTAATTTACATTACTAATTTACTATAAGTTACTATATAAGTTACCATAGCTTATTTTATATTTTACATTACTAATTTACTATAAGTTAATATAGTTACTATATGAGTTACTATACCTTATTTTATATTTTACATTACTAATTTACTATAAGTCAATATATAGTATATAGTTATATTATATATAATTATAGATTATATATTTACTATATATATTAAGGGCTTATATAATATATAGTTACCATACTATGTGTTTTTTATGCATTAATCATATATATTTATATATTTTATATAACTATACCTTATATAGTTAATTTACATTACTAATTTACTATAAGTTAATATAGACTATATAGTTACTATATAAGTTACTATAGCTTATTTTATATTTTACATTACTAGTTTACTATAAGTTAATATATAATATATAGTTACGTACTATACTATGTATTTTTTATACATTAATCATATATATTTACATATTTTATATAACTATACCTTATATAGTTAATTTATATTACTAATTTACTATAAGTTACTATATAAGTGACTATACCTTATTTTAATATCAAATATCTTATTTTATTTTAGATATTATAATATTATATGTATAGTATAGTTTATATATATGTAATATACTCTAACTATATATATATACTTTATAGTATTAGAGTCATTAGACTATATATATTTATACTTATATAATATATATAGTTATACTTATATAATATATAGTTATATTATATATAATAGTATAGTTAATATATATAGTATTAAAACAAAATTAATATTTGATTTAGAGTTTACAAAAAAAAAGGGAGCTAAAAATACCACAACAGAGCCCAAACGGTGTCGTTGGACTCTGTTTTGGTCACAAAAACAGAGTTAATTGTAGTAAAACGGCGCCGTTTTGGAGGTAAACGGCGCCATTTACTTCAGTCAAGACAGGTTTAATTTCCCCCCCCCCCCACCCCCCGACACTGTCTGCTCCCTCAGCTTTGATTTAGGGTTTACTTTAGTCACTCTCTCTCTAGCCATTCAGCAGTGCGGCACTCAGCAGATTCGACTCCCTCATCCCCCATGAAACGGTGCAGCCCCAGCCTCCGACGGCATCGTTGCTTCTCCGGTATCTCCTCTCTCTCTCTCTCTCTCTCTCTCTCTCTAACGGAAATCATGGATATGGGTTTGAAATCGTTCTCTAGCCCCACTTATTCTCTTCATTCTCTGGCGCCACAATATTATTTCTGATCATATTATCTATTTTGGTTGTTGATTTGTTTGTTGGTTGTTGATATGTATTATATATGTATTGATAATAAAAATGAGAGAAAAAAGCGAGAGTCTCATATGCCATAGATAGTAAAAATGATCAGGGAGATCAAAGTGATCATGAGGCCGGCAGCTAATATGCACTAGATTTGTTGTTTTTTTTTTCTTTGTCCCTTTTTTGTTGAATTTGCAAACTAGCACTTTAAGATTTTCGTTAAAGTCGGACCATTGTCCGTGGGTGAGCTAAATTAGGCAGATCCTAATTAATTAAGTTAATAAAAGAAGGGATTAGGATTTTTCTTTTTTCTTTTTCCTTTTTTAAAAGAAAACAGCATTGTCACGATCTATCTCTCTCTTTTTTTTATGGGATGTCACTGATCTTTCTTAATCTTCACCTAATATTATTCCTATGTTAGTCAAGAAGAAACAGATATTACACTCATTGGCATTGCTAATATTCAATAGAAGAAACTTAAATCTCAAATTGTGAATCATTACCCTTCACACATTGAAATCACAATATTCCTTAGCACCTTATAATTACTTATCCAACACTCCTTCAGATATAAGCTCTAGAATTTAACATTAAGGGCTTTCAAGGTTCATTTTTTTCCAAATATTTTTGTATTTTAAAGCCATAGGGGAATCCGGCTAGCTACTATAGTCTATGTCCACTAAATAAAGCATATTTTGGTTGGTGGCATATTTTGGTTGATTAAGACCCCTCCGAACAACCACATTTATAGATTCATAGGACATCTTTTCTCACTACTACTATATATGTATATCATATAAGTTACTTGAGTAATGTTTACATTACTTCATGAATTTATCTTGTTTATGTTTATCTTGTTTGTTGTGCTCTACAATTCTAGTTATTAAATCATGGATATGGAAGGCACAAACACTCCTACATCCACAGGTGCATCTTGTCCTGGCATCCTAACCCCAGAACAACCGATTGATATTCCCAGTCTAATAGTTGATGAGTCTAGCGGACCAATAGGCTCTTTGGTAGGCACTCCTAGTGCCTTCCATTCTACCCCACGCCCTTCACTTGGTAGTAGAAATCCTAAGAATATGTCTGGCGTATGGTCCCACTTCACAAGAGTGCTCGATTGTGATCCTGAAGAGCTTGTAGCTACTTGTAATCATTGTCAAAGGCAATGGAAATGCCATCCCAAAAGGCAAGGCACTTCGACCATGAAAACACACATTCAACTTTGCCCCAAAAACCGTAAGAGTAATTTGGATAAGAGTCAAACATTCTTGGTCCTGGAAGCAAAAAGTGAAGAAGGGAAAGGGGAGAAGACTTTAGGGATGGCCAAATATAATGAGAAAAAAAATCCAAACTGCCCTTGCTAGGATGGTGATAGTGGATGAGCTACCATTTAGATATGTTGAGGGAGAAGGGTTTCAGGAATTTGTTAAAGCCCTTGATCCAATGTTTCCTATTCCTCTCGATTTACAGTAATGCGTGACTATATGAGGGTATTCTTGAGAGAGAATGATAGCTTAAAGAAAATGTTTTTGACCACTAAACAAAGAGTATGCCTGACCACCAACACTTGGACTTTTATCCAAAATATTACTTACATGTGTGTGACCGCTCACTTCATTGATAATAATTGGAAGTTGCATAAGCGGATCATTTCATTTGTTCGGATTAGCGATCACAAGGGGGCAACGATTGGGAGGGAGTTGGAGGAATGTATGCTTGATTAGGGCATTGACAAAATCCTCACAATTACAGTGGATAATGCTACCTCTAACGACTTCACTATTGATTGGTTTAGAACAAGGGAAATAGGAAGTGCAGATTGTGTTGTAGGTCACGAGTTTATTCACATGAGGTGTACGGCATACATCTTAAACCTTATTGTGAGTGAAGGTTTGAAAGATGTTGATGACTCAATTGTAAGGGTCCGAAATTTGATTAAGTATTTGAAGTCTTCTCCCCAAAGACTTACCACTTTCAAGTCTTGTGTTGACAGATCAAAAGTTCAGTGCTCTAGTTTTTTGACTCTTGATGTGCTTACTAGATGGAATTCGACTTTTCTTATGTTGGACATGGCTGAGAAGTATCAAAAAGCCTTCTAACTTTTGCTTGATGAAAATCCCTACTCACGAGTTTATTTGTCTGAAGATGGACATAAGAAAATAGGTCTAGGAGCTCCTGGGCCGGATGATTGGGAGATCATAAGAAACTTTTCGAAATTTCTTCAAATATTTTATAGTATTACATTGCGCATTTTTGGTACATTATATGTCACATCAAATATTTATATCCAAGAGCTTATTGCCATTCATAAACACTTGAATAATTTTTGTGACAATAGTAATCGATGTTTGAGTTCAATGGCTTTCAGAATGAAGACAAAGTATAATAAATATTGGGGTGATCTTGAAAGAATAAATCGGTTGTTGTTTATTTTTGATCCGCGGTTCAAATTGGTTACTCAAGCATATTAGTTCAAGAAAACATTAGGTGAGTAGAAGGGTGAGGAATTTGTTGCACTCCTCAAAAGGGATATGGAATATTTGTATGAGGCATATGTAGAGTTTAGTGGTGGGTGCGTAACTGGTGCTAACAAAACTCAGAGTGATGAAGCTAGTGCATCAATGGAGAGTAGTAGTACTATTATAGATTATGATCCCTTGAATTTTTTGATAAAATTCCATAAACTGCATACAGCATCCTTGATGGATTGTAAGTCGGAGTTAGAGTGGTATTTGTTGGAGAACATTGAGATTCCTACAGAGAGTTTCGAAATTTTAATTTGTTAGAAAGTCAACTCCACCAAATATCCAGTTCCTGCTCTAATGGCAAGAGATATCTTGGTAATTCTTATCACCACCATTGCATCTGAGTTAGCATTTAGCACAGGAAGGCATGTCCTGGATTCGTTTAGGAGTTGTTTGGCTCATAGAACTGTAGAAGCTCTTGTATACTCACAGAACTGGTTGAAGTCTACTCCTATATACTTGAGTCAAAATTATTCGAAAGCCGTTGATGATGTAGAGAGCTATAAGTTAGACTCATGTAATGTATTTAGAGATTTTTTTAAGTTGTTATATAAGTTGATTTTGACATTTTGTAATACTGATTTCTTATACTTTAACATCTTGATGTAGAATTAGCCAATTTTATGACCAGCATAGTTCGTAAAGAGGATTGACAATCTTGTTTATAGTACCTTATTTCAATTTTGCTTTCTTTATTTTTATAAATTTATATGGTATCTTATTTTCTTACTAATTTTGTTCTTTCTTTTTCAGGCACAAGTTGAAAAATGATATTTTTTGTAATTTGTATTGGTTCTATTATTGCAAGTTATAACTTGTAACTTATTGATGGAATTAGAACTTATTGATGGATGATGAGACATGAGTTGGTTGGATAATTTGGGAGGATAGATAATGGAATCTGGATGGGTTAGATGATTGGTGTTTTTGGCTCGGTGTTATTTTGTTTGTTATTGTTGTTGTTGTTGAAATGACAATAGCATGGGGATGCTAGATTTGGTTGTGTGTTTTTAACTTGTAATTTTGAATGAATGGTTTTAGGTTATAATTTTGGTTATGTATTTTTAATTTTAGGTTGTAATTTTGGTTATGTATTTTTAATTTTAGGTTGTAATTTTGGTTATGTATTTTTAATTTAAGGTTTTAATTTTGGTTATGTATTTTTAATTTTAAGTTGTAATTTTGGTTATGTAATTTTAATGTGTGTATTTAGTTTTAATTTAGTTTTTAATTTTGGTAGCATGAATTTAGTTTTATTTTTTATAGTGATGGATTTTGAATTTAGTTTTATTTTCTAGTGTGATAATTTTGGTTAAATAAATTAGAAATTTTAAATTATATTTAAAAAAAAAATTGATTGATATAGAACCCCAAATTTGATTAGAGTTACAAATTATAAAATTGAAATGTTAATTGGGTCAATGAAAAAAGTCTAAAAGAAGCCCAACAAAAAAGCCCAACTCCGACTTTGTTTCTACAAGTCAGAGTCGGAGTCGGAGTCGGAACGGAGTGAGGTGCAACCGAAGTTGGAGTTGGAAGTCGTATTTAGCCTCCAATAAAGTCAAAGTCAAAGTTAGAGTCGAAAGAAGCCAAATCCGATTTTGAAAAGTCGGTGCTCAGCCCTAGTTGGGACTTGGGCAGCATAAAAAAAAAAAACGTTTAAAGCATTTTTCAAATTTAAATGCCTTGTTTCTGTATGGGTATGTCGAATTTTGAAAGGGTAGCACTACTTACCGCTAACGCTATTTATATTATTTATTTTTTATATATATTTTAAATAATTTATAATATTAATAAAAAAATACTTACTTTATTTAAAAAGAAAAAAAAATCTCGCAAGCATTTTCCTTATAAATACGAACCCATGCATAGCAAGCAGCTACAACTAGTCGGACCACCACAAATAATAAGTGTTATCTGAACATATAGTACATGGTCGGCAGGACCTAGAATGACTTGTCTATTTTCATAAATTATTTTATGGTACTGCATTTGTCGAGGAATATAACCTGAATACCTATCGAAAAAGACAAAATTTTGTTTATAATTGTTTTATTTTTTTAATTCACTTTTTTCTAATTTTAAATATTAAAAAATTCCGGAACACAATTTAAACAATTCTATTATTTATTTTATTCAATTATTATAGATTGAAAAGATCCTTAAATATTTCAAATAAGTAATTAAATGCTTCTGATACATGTTACAGAATGAGTCAGAAAACTCTGAAAAATATGAAACGTTCCTGAATTATTTAGAGCTACTAATTAAAGTGTTGTATGAATACACAGTACATGTTCGGCAGGTGATAACGTGGTAGAATGATTTGACTATTTTTATAAATTATTTTATTTTATTTAATTATTATAAATTGAAAAACTTTAAAAGCCCGCTTGATTAATTAAAATTAAAAATGACATCTATCTTATCTCAATTTATAATCATAATTATAATTTTTTAAATTTTTATTAAAATATAATAAATAATATAATTTTTTAAATTTTAATATAAAATTAATATTAAAAAAATATATTATAATAATATCTTATTTATTACTATTTAAAATATGTAATTAAATGCTTCTGATGCTGTATTGTCTAAGAATAATTATCATTATTTTATTACTCTTCTATTATTTTTTTTTAACTTTTTAATTTTTAAAAGATTTTATTTTATTTAATAATTAAAAAAGTAATTATTAATAAAATTTTATATTTTTAAAATTTTTTTAATGATTAAATATATTAAAACAAGATTAAAAAAATAAAAAAATAAATACATTATAAATAATAAAATGATAATAAAAATGTGATAAATCTGTTATCAACCATTGCCAAGAGTCAGAAAACTTTAAAAAATATGAAAAGTTCCCGAATTATTGCGACTTTTCAATTTATAATAATTAAAAAATAAAATAATTTATGAAAATAGTCAAATCATTCTACCACGGTACGACCGACCTGCCGACCATGTACTGCCTATTCAGACATCACTTTAATTATTTGCTCGCAATAATTCAGAGGAACTTTTCATATTTTCCAAAGTTTTCTGAGTCTTCCGGCAACACGGTACCAGAAGCATTTAATTAGAGTGATGTGTGAATATACACTACATGGTCGGCAGCCATACCTTGTAGAATGACTTGATTATTTTCATAAATTGTTATATTTTATTTTATTATATCCAAGAAGTCCGTCGGTCAGATCAGTACTACTGCCTAGCTGGGTAATTCAGGGGAACCGGCGATTCCTCTGATTAACAAGGAGCCTCACAGCAGATCTGTTTTGCATTTACGAGGCGATATCGATCAGCCCGTAACGTCGTCGGTACTTTTTCTGACGACCTGCAGGTCCAATCATCTCTTCCGGTCACTCTGTACGTTGTTTCTACCATTAATCTCTCTCAGTTTCTTTGTCTTTCATGCGGGCAGTCATTTAATATTTATACCTATATATATATATTTAGAATTTTACTTCCCACCGACTACTTTTTACGATTAATTCGTAGTAAACATTACGTTTTCTTATTTTATTTTTTTTAAGGAAAAAAAATTAAAGTTCTGCTTAATTATTGAAATTTCTCACATAAAAATTTTAAATTTTAAGATTAAATATTATAATATTATATTTTAATATTATTATTATTTTAAAATTTTAAAAAATAAAAAAAAAGTTGAATTATTTATTATATTTTATATACAGATCTAAAAAAATTATAATGATCAGATAATAATTTTATATTTGAGATGAAAATTTTTAATAGCCAAATAATACCTAAATCTCGTTTTTCCCTCTCCATCCGATTCCCTTTCCCCCCACTTATTCCTTCTCTCAGCTCACTACCTTACCCAGCTAGCCCCATTGTGTCATTTGCAGTGCCACCGACCATCACAATCGGCTCCCCCTCACGCCAGCCACCTTCAAACCTCCTTGTAAGCCCCCACACGTAGCACCCTCTCTCAATCTGAAATGGGTTCTTCTACACGATTTGCTACAGCTACCGTCGCCGTCGTCAGCTCCAACCCCACCATCAAGCATCACCGAGCCCTTGACCTGCCCCCTAGCCACCGTTAAGCTTCCATAGCATGGCAGCCCTCTCTCTCTCTCTCTCTCTTTCCCGAAATGGGTTTTACCCATGCACGGGTTCTGCCACTTACCCTACCGTATGTCGCCACCCACGGCTTTTAACTACCACCGCGAGCCTTCCTCAACCATCAACAACTCCACCGCACCTCCCTCAGCCATGCCTCTCATTTGGCTTAGATGGACGACGGGGGGTACGGGTGGGGGAGAGGATGCTGATGTGGGAGGTGGGAGGGGGGAGAGGATGTGCAAGGGGCGGGGGCCGGGGACTTGGGCGACACGGGGGGTGGAGAGAGAGAGAGAGAGAGAGAGAGAGAGGAATATGAAATATGGGAAATGAGAGGGAAAAGTGCATAGTGCAAATTTTGTTGGAAATAATTATTCTCATCATTCATTGTTCATCATCCACCCCTTACATACTGTTAAAACATCCATACGTGAAAAACAATCCCACATCAGGTTATAAGTGTGAGGTGAGTGATGTGAATAGTAGATGATTTGTAGTTTTGCTCTTTGTGGGGGGTTGTTTTTTGTCATTTTATTCAAGGACATGGAGGTTTTGATCCGGATGATTTAGGTAGGGCTGCTCACAATATTTTATCATATATTTATAGTCGTTGCACTTCCCACTGTGAGACGCGAATGTCGTAATTATATCCTGATCAGTTCCTGTCTCCTCGCATTAGTTCTTAAATTATGTGATCAGTTTTAACACTCAACATTTAGAAAATACATACTAAGATGAAGTAAATACAAATGATGAAGATTTGCATCCGGTATAGTGGGAACTATATTCCAACCTATATTTCTAAATGCTAGCCAGTGACAATATTTGTGTTTATCATCAGGGGTTTAATTTTTTGAAGGAAGTTTGTATATGGGGCAATCATATGGTACATATTTTCAACGAAATGAAAATGCTTCAGCAGATCAAGTGGAGCATTTGGTAATTAGAATAAGAGAACTGTTAGAAACTTCGAGGCGTCCCTTACCAGGAGGAGAATGTTGTATTTACAAGGTTCCACATCACTTGCGCAAATTGAATGAAGAAGTGTACACCCCACAAGTTATTTCCATAGGCCCCTTCCACCACGGCAACCAAAACTTGCAAATCCTGGAAAAGTATAAAGTGAGATATCTCGAGGATTTTATGAGCCGAGCCAATACAAGCCTGGAGAATTTAATAAGCATTGTAAAAGGCTCGGAAAAAGGAATTCTTCAATGTTATGCAGAAACCAACGAACTTGACAGTGATGCGTTTTTGACAATGATACTCCTTGATGCGACCTTCATTATTGAGTATTTCTTGAGAGATATGTTCCCTGTGCAATGGACAGATGAGGATACAACAGTTATAAAGCCATGGATAACTGCTAGGATGCAACTGGACTTCCTGTTAATTGAAAATCAACTTCCTTTCTTTATTCTTAGGGATTTATATCAGCTTGTTTTGGTTACTGATAGAATCATGTACCGTCCCTTCATTGAGGTTGTCTTTCACTACTTTCACTTTCTCAACACTCAAAATATGCCTCCTAATCCCGAGCAGTTCAATGGAATACTTCATTTTGTTGATTTGATCAGAATCTTTTATCTACCTCGACGCGAAAGGCTACCAGAAGGACAAACTGACAGTAGGGTTGAGAAGATATGCTGTGCAACGCAGCTGGCAGAGGCAGGATTGACCTTTAAGAAGAGTGAAAGCCTGTGCTACCTTGACCTAAAATATCATGAAGGAGTGTTGGAAATCCCGCCCTTTACCATTGACGGTACCACGGAGATACTTGCTCGAAACCTCATGGCTTTGGAGCAATGTCACTATCCAACACAAGCATATATTACTGATTATTTTTTCTTGTTGGATTTCCTTATTGATACAGGCAAAGATGTGGCTTTACTTGCTGACAAGAAGATCCTTGTTAATGGGATGGGCGACGACAATGCAACTTTTATCAATAATTTAGGCACAAATGTCCAATATTCATCCATGAATTCTGAGTATTGCCGTCTTTGTAGAGATTTAGCTAAATTTCAGAATGACAGTTGGAATCGTTGGAAGGCTATCTTCAAACGTGATTATGTTAGCACTCCTTGGAAAATAGTTGCCACCATTGCCGCTATTCTCTTGTTGGCGTTCACATTAACGCAAGCTGTATGCTCTATTATCTCAGTGTTACCATCAAAGAGGAGGAATCTGTAATTCTGATACTAGTAAATGATATATAGCTAGCATTCGATCGAATAACTTTTATTCTTCTTCAGTTTATTTTGATAAATTTGTCTAAAAACAAATTATTTTGTTTATGAATTTAGGGGCATGCGGGAATGTGGGCTACAACTTGGCAAATTGAAATTAGTAGTTCTTCTACGTACAGGTTTGACCTGTTGCGAAAGCATCGGGATGCATCACTGAGCGCTCATGTGGCAAGCAAGACCTCATCAACATACAAAAATAAATATAAAAGATAAATGATAGCTGTAATCGTAAGTGCGCAAACGTCGCGCAATCACTTTAAAAAATGTTAATAAATACAAGACATACACGAAAAGAAATTAATTTTTTAATAGTAAATTTCACTCTTTTTCAAAATAATTGTACGATATTTACATATTTCACGACTGTATATAATATTATTTAATATAAAAAATCCCCTAAAAGACATAATAGAGGTTTTGGATAAGTATCAAGAATGTGAAATTGAAAGATTTCGATTAACTAAAACGGTTTGTACAAGGCTATATATGGTAAAAGGTGCAGCTATGTAACACCTAGGCCCAAGCAAGGCCCAAACCATCGAAACCCAAGCCCAGCCCTTAGGAACCGTAGAATTTTCCCTCCCCTTTTGTATTTTTTCCTCCCCTTCCTAGACGCTTTGCATAGCCCCCGTCCCTCCCCCATGACGCCACTCTCTCTACACATCTATGTGATCCCCACTCGCCACCGTACCAGCTCCTCACCTTCATCACACCAGTAAGTTTCATATTTCTCTTTGATGTTTTTCTTACTCTTTAGATTTCTATCTCAACCAGTCTCTCTCGCTCTCTCTCTGAAGACCCAAGCACGATTGTTGCATGGTGACCTGCACCACCAAGTCGATTGGCCACCGTTTCAACCCTTTGGCTCCTCCACCAAAGCTCACACCTAGCCCAATCACACTTCTCACGACAACACCATCCACTACAAGAGAACCCACTATTTGCGGCTATTACTTTACCGGCGACTTGTAGTTTGGAAAGATTTATATATAACAGTCCATTTACTTACGTCGAGCACAAAAAGGCCGTAATAATATTTTATTACGGCGAAAATCGTATCGCTGGCATTAATTAGGATGCAAAATAGTTCTTGTGTCAATTGCTTAACTTATTACGGCAATTAAAACTTGATGCAATATATTTACATAACTTTGTTGCAGGCCATTTTTTCGACCCAAAATGTCCTCCATTTATATACCCCATTGAAATCTCCATGTCCCCAAGTCCAGTAATGTAAAACCCCTTAAGTTTTCACTCCAATTTCTCTCTATCGCATGGTTTGTTGCCGCTGCCACCCCTTCCCACAAAGTGCTATCGCCGTCGCCATCTCGGGTAAGTCTCTCTCTTTAACGATTCCATCTCCATCTTGCGGCATAACGATTTGGGCCTCTACTCCTCTCTCTTATCTCTCTCTCTCTCTCTCTCTCTCTCTCTCTCTATTGTTGATCACAGTAACAATACTTGCCGATCGGTCTCGCAATCTGCAGTTCTGAAGGTTGGTTTCACAACCGTGTGGTTGCAAAACAAGGTATTTTCTCACGGATTTGCCGTGACTTTGCTCTGTTCTGCAAACCCCCCCCCCCCCCTCCATTTCTCTTGAATCGACTAAAATTACAATTTATTTTGTATACTCTGCTGTGTTTGGTTGGTGATGGGATTAGATGTATATGTCCACACTATTTTTTGATTAGGATGATTCATACAATGGGAAATCAATAATCTGAAAATGGGTAGACACGGATGAAAACACTTGCAATCTTTAAACGTTTTCTGTTAAATTGAATTTGTTTTTTTTTTTTTTTTCCATTTAAATTAGGATGACTCAATTTATACAGTTGATTGTTGAGTTAATCCAATTTAAATCACATAGGTAGAACCCTCTCACTGGGTCAGCACTGCATGGGGCATACTGGATTACAATCTATTGACTAATTGACTATGCATGTCGTATAGTGGGGATTTAGATGTTAGTGTTTTATGGAGTGCTACTATTATGACCCAAGTGCAGCCTTTTTACTTCCTTGGTTTATTTAAAGAAACACTATGATTATTTGCTAACTATTGTGTGCTACCATTAATTAAATCACAATTATTATGGGACCCAAATTAACATTATCATATTGATATATTTTGTAAATTGTCCTCTGTTTTGTTGGGTATGGGATTAGATATTTTTTTCTTAATTGCTTTTTTTGATGTTTACAATGACATATTATATATATGAAAATGGGTATCATGGATATGTAACTACTTTTGCTCTATGTTTATCTTTGTGCTATGAAATTCTTTGAAAGATTGCAATTAGGATATGCAATTTTTTCCACTGCATTGTTGATTTAAGGCATATATATTCAAATAATTCGACCCTCTCACTTGGTCGGCATATATAGGATAAGGCATAGTGCATTAACACATGCAAACTAATATCACCGCAAATGTTGTCATCTAAACCAAGATCTACATTTGTTATGGCTGTATTGCTAGTTTGTTAGATAATAAGGGCCGTACCCTATTTCATTCCGACCTTTAAATTGAATAGATCCACAAAAGCCTTGCAGTGCTGACTTTAATAATAAATCTATACGAGATTTATTATTACTTTGTTCTCCTATGTAGATTATGGACATAATACATCTACGGCCAAACCATTACTTTATTGTAATAGTCAATGGAATCTATTAATAGCTTGTATATTAATAGTGGTATGTCTAAAAAAATAATCCCGAAGAAACATTGATTATCTAATGACATACTTTATGGTGTCTGAAATGCACAAAACAAAAAAACTAAGATTGATGGTTGCGCTGGAGATGATATAACATTGATCAGCTAACCACCTTTCCTTTCAAATTATAATTTCCTACTTATAGTACTGACTTTGGTCCTTTCACTACTCGAGTTGTTGGTTGCATCTATTTGGTAGTACTAACCATCGTCTAGATGCCAGAAATTCCCATGTGGACTGTACATATTCTGAATGTGGATATTAATAAGTTGTATCCCACTTTAGTTAACAAAGTGATTACCAATTATTTCACTTCATAGCTTATAACTATGTTACAAGATAACTTTAGGCTTGATTCAAAATAGAATTATAATCCATTCGGAATCACAATATTATGGTAGCCTGACTAAACACCGATGTATGACTAAATTACTGAAATCATACTTTAACTTGCATCTATAGTTTAACTACTACGAGCGAACAAGATACTATTCATGGAAAATTCAGGAAAGTCATCCCCCTAAATTTCATGAATGTAACTTGTTTTGAAATATGGCGACGTATTCACTCGTTTGTTAAGCTGTATGAGAAGGTAATGCTACCTTTAGCTTCAGATAATTAGCATGGTATAAATTGAGTAAGGTTATGAATCCTAGAACATTATTAAATGATACTAACTAATTCCAACTTGTTGTTTCGTTCATTGTCTATGATAATGAACTTACCTCTCACCTTAAATTCTTTTCAGATGGACAAAAGTTGGATGCATATTGCCGATAGGTTTAGGTCAAGGGAATATGGCGAAGGTGTAAGGCAGTTCCTCGCAATGGCTAGAGCTCATGCTCTAGGAAGGAACAATATCAAATGTCCATGTCGTAGATGTCGTAATAATTTCTTCCGACCTATAAGCGAGGTCGAAAGACATTTATTTGTGATGGGCATTGATCCAAGCTACACTGATTGGATATTTCATGGGGAGGAAGACCCCATTAATGTTCAGTCTGAGGATGAAGATGATCATGATCTTGGTCAGGATGGTTACATTGATGACATCGACGAGATGTTGGGTGACTTTCATGCTGCAACCTCTGTAGGCCTCGACAACGACCGAACTGGACACACTATGGGAGCTAGTACCGTTGAACCTCAACGACAACCATCCACTTTTGAGCAATTATTGGAAGATGCTAGGGGTCCACTTTATGAGGGTTGCACAACTTTTTCAAGACTATCATTCATCGTGAAGTTGCTCCATATTAAAACGATCGGTGGGTGGAGTATCAAGTCCTTTGACATGCTGCTACAACTATTGAAGACAGATTTTCCTGAGTTGCTCTTACCAGACTCATTCAATGAGGCATGCTCATTGGAGCGAGGGTTAGGATTTAGATACATCAAAATACATGCCTGCCCAAATGATTGCATAATATTTTGGAAGGAACATGCCAACAAGCAAGAGTGCCCTAAGTGTGGGGCATCTAGATGGTTGTCATCTACAAAATCTAAACGACCAGTCCCGCAAAAGGTCATGCGGTACTTTCCATTAAAGCCAAGATTGCAGAGGCTATTTATGTCAAAGAAAACAGCTGTATCCATGAGGTGGCATCAAGTTCAAAGGGTTCATGATGAAAACACTTTGCGGCATCCTGCAGACTCGGAGGTGTGGACCACATTTGACAAGGAACATCGTTGGTTTGCTGAGGATCCAAGGAATGTGAGGCTCGGTCTTGCTAGTGATGGGTTCAACCCATTCAATAATATGGCTAAACCATATAGCATATGGCCAGTTATTCTAGTTCCTTATAACTTGCCACCATGGTTATGTATGAAAGACTCATTCTTTATGCTGTCTACGCTAATTCCTGGGCCTAAATCACCTGGAAATGAAATTGATATTTACTTACGCCCTTTAGTTGATGAACTACTTGAGTTGTGGGAAAATGGGGTTGATACACATGATGCCATGGTGGGCCATTCGTTTCGATTACATGCAGCTTTATTATGGACAATAAATGACTTTCCTGCATACGGTAACCTTTCCGGGTGGAGCACTAAGGGAAAGTTGGCATGTCCTTCTTGCAATTCGGATACAGAATCTTTGTGGTTAAGACATGGTCGGAAGCATTGTTATATGGGTCATCGTCGTTTCCTGCCAATAGGTCATATCTGGAGAAGCAAGAAGAATTTATTTAATGGGAATGAGGATCACCGAATGCCACCTACACATCCTTCAGCAGAAGATATATTGCAACAATTAAATAGCATTCGTCATGTAGATTTTGGGAAAGGGACTAAGAGGAGGAAACGAAATCTTGAGGAGTTAAACTGGACAAAACGAAGTATTTTTTTTTATTTGCCGTATTGGTCGTCTTTGAAACTTAGACATAATCTCGACGTGATGCACATTGAAAAGAACATTTATGACAATATCTTGGGTACTTTGATGAATATTCCAGGCAAAACAAAAGACGGAATCAATGCCCGAAGAGACTTGGCTGAACTCGGGATAAGAAGAGATCTACATTTGACAGAAGTTGGTGATCGAGTGATAATCCCTCATGCTTATTTCATGCTACATGGTGATGAAAGGAAACAATTTTGTGCATGGATTAAAAATGTGAAATTACCTGATGGTTTTGCATCTAACATTTCAAGATGTGTTAACGTTAGTGAGTGTAAAATATCGGGTATGAAAAGCCATGATTCCCACATATTCTTGCAAAGGCTATTGCCAGCCGCAATTGGAGGGTACTTAAGACATGACATACGTCTAGCGTTGATGGAACTTAGCACGTTCTTTAGAGAATTATGTGCACAGACTTGTTAGAAAGAAGTAGTGAAACATCTTCAAACTGACATTGCCCTCATTCTTTGCAAGATGGAAATGATTTTTCCACCAAACTTCTTTGATGTAATGGTCCATCTAGCTCTCCATTTACCTCGTGAGTTGTTGCTTGGAGGACCAGTTCAATACCGGTGGATGTATCCATTTGAGAGGTATTTGGAAAAATTTAAGCGCTACGTTAAAAACAAAGCCAGACCAGAAGGATCCATTGCGGAGGCATATATTCATGTTGAATGTTTGACATTTTCATCGATGTATTTGCATGATATACCGACTAGATTCACTCGAGCAGACCGAAACATTGATGTAGGGGTGCAAACAAATGAGAGATCTACCTTCTCAATTTTTTCACAAAAAGTCCGCACACTCTGGGCTTCAACTCCTATCGAACTAGAGAAGCGACTATTTAGGATTGCAAGATGGTATGCCCTCAACAACTGTGAGGAGATTGAGCAATACTTGCAGTAAGTAACCAATGACATACTTTAGTATTTAACAACTCATTTATATGATTTTTCTACGTACACTTTCATAGATTTGAGGGTTCATTGGTAACATTAATGTACTACTTCATGGTATAGGGAGCACTACAGTATCTTGAAGGAGCAAAGCATATCTAACCTTGAAAAGAGGCATGAAGTTGAATTCCCATCATGGTTTAGGAAACGTGTAAGGAAAATGGGAAATCATTTTTATTTTCTTTGCTTATTCTTTCATTATAACATTTTATTTCTCATTGGCATTTTGATCTCTCATCGCCTTCTCAATTTTATAGATTCAAGCACTACGTGCTATCGATCCTGATAAAGTATCTGATGATCTTTACGCAATAGCATGTGGTCCTGACCCTTGGGTGGGTAGATATACTAGGTGTATAATGAACGGTATACGGTTTCATACAAGGCAAAGAGAGCTGAATCGTAGGATGCAAAATAGTGGTGTATGTGTTACTAGTGAGCACCAAGGTACTATGGTCGACTTCTATGGTGTTCTAAATGAGATATTGGAGGTGCGGTACATGGGTTGGCGGCGTGTATGGTTGTTTAGCTGCGATTGGTTTGATGTTGGTGATACCAATCGAGGGATACGTGTGGGAGAGCATGTTACAAGTGTCAACATGTCCAGAACATGGTATAGAGATGACCCTTTCATATTGGCATGCCAAGCATCACAAGTTTATTACCTGAAAGACACCCACTTGCCTAGGGCATGGCAAGTTGTACAGAAGATCACATATAGAAATGTTTATGACATTCCACAAGATCATGAAGATTCTGATGGGGATTTCGGGAGCGAGCATGATGTGTATTAGGAGGAAGAGTCTGATGATATTGAAAGAGATGTACACGTTGACCACAATATCCCCTTATCATCATGGCTTCGACCAGACGTTGAGCCTAACACAGTTTCTGCTGTTGCTGAGTCTCATGATGGTAATGACATTTTTGATGACCAGCATCATGAAAACAATATATTGGAGGACGCAGAATCTGATTACAGTGACTCCTTTACCACTGCTTCCACTAATGAGGATCCACTTATGGACACTGATGGTGAGACTACTGATGAAGTTGGTTCTCCAGATGACAGTGATCATACATCATAGTGGCATGTAAGGTAATAAATTCACCGACTCATTCTTAATAGCAGGTATCAATTTTTGCATTTTGTATATTGATGAAGTACCTTTGCCGTATGTCCCTTATTTATTTCAGGCCTACAATAAAGATGCTGCTCAAATTAATGCTGGGAAAGAGAAAGTGAAAAAGATGTATGCAACTTGCTATTTAACTTGTCCCTTTTAGATGCCTCAACTTTAATATTCAAAATGCTTATTGTTGACATTTGTGATTAATTAGGTGTAACCAAAAACTAAGTTCTGGTGGTGACACTGGATCCTGTGATGCACATGAAGAGCTGCAAAAGGGTGCTGTCATTTAGTGTAAATCATTTCAATTTATGAAAGATGGAAGTGTAGGGACTTATGTATATTGGAGGAAATTGGCTAATACCTTGTTGGACTTTGATTCATGGCTGGATGGATTTTGTTAATCATGTCAAGCTAGTATCCAGCCATTATTTGAAAATCAGGAGGGTCCCAAATTACTAAACAATTTTAAATGGCTCATGCAAAGTTCATATGAGAAGGTCTAAAAAACAAATATTCCTGGTAGTTTACTTGTTTTGAAGAAGCATGATTTTTGTGCCCTGTTTGCTGCCGGTACTCATTTAATGGGAAAGAGATTACAGACCTATATCATTATTTCAGGAAGGCAAAATGTGAATATGAGATTACATGTGGATATTTAATTGCTGAGTACCACGTCAGAGGGAACAGTACATACACCCGTTAGTATAATATTGAGTTGTTGGAGATTCAATTACTTAGTAACTTTGTTAATAACATCAGCAAACAGATTCCAAAAATGAAAAGGATATTGTGACTTAGTCTAGTCACATTTTTTCAACTCGTTGGATATGATGGTATTATCAAAAGCATCACAATAATTTAATAAATATGCGTAAATTTTCCCTTAATCATGAATTTTAATATTGGAATAATATAAGTCCAAACAACTAATTTTACTCTACCTTAAAGTTTATGGCAGCAACATCTGGAAAGGCAAGAAAATCCAATATAAATTTGGCACAAAGGCGGGAGGCTTAAATATATTTGGCGGGTTGGGAAGTCAAGAAGGGCCAAATTTGTAATTTCAACATACTTATTTTGATAAAGTCATCGGGAATATAAGAGAGAATGATGCATTATGGTTGTTTAGTTGCTTCTTTTCTTCTGGGTCAGCAAGAAAAGTTAAAAACCAGCCAGAGTTATCAAAGGTCAAGCAAGGGCTCTCGTCCCTAGAGGCTACCAGCTGGAGGTGCCATTTTCTTCTCCAGCAAACCCAGTGGCAGCAGATCAAAAGTGGTGACTAGAGGGCTGCATAGAAGTACTCCATTCGGTAAATCTCAATTTTTTCTTAAGGAAAGTTGTGACATTTCATATTTTCGTAATGAAAGATGTAGTTTTCTCTCTCTACAGAATCTAAATGACTTTTATACTTGTGGGTTTTACATGGTTGAAAAGAAAATATTTTTTCTATTGGGTAAGTGTAAAAGCGCGGCACTTCATCTTTTCTTGTGGGTAATGTATTGGTTGTTAAGGGATTTGCAACATTTTGGGTTCTGCATGGGTGGAGCGTGGTATTTTTTTGTGGGTTTTTTCATTTGGGTTCATAAAAGTTTATATCTTTATGTGGGTTTTGGAAGTGAATGATTAAGGAAGAGATTAGTTAGTATAACTTGTTGAAGCCCAACATATATTGGATACTAGAAGGCTAGTTAGAGAGATTGTTATTGCTGGTTACATGGGTATTTACATGGTTGAAAATAAGAAGTTTTCCTATTAATTAGGTGTAAAGGGACAACACTTCATCTTTTCTTGTGGGTAATGTATTAGGTGTCATGAGTTTGCAACATTTTGGGTTCTACGTGGGTTTCCCATGGTGCTTTTTTTAAAAGTTTTGTCATTTGGGTTCATAAAAGTGGAGTCTTCATGTGGGGTTTGCAAGTGAATAATCACGGTAGATATTAGTTAGTATAATTTTTTGAAGCCCAACCCTTATTGGATACTAGAAGGCTGGTAATTAGGGAGATTGTTTTGGCTGGTTATATATAAGCTAGAAGGTAGTTGTTGACACAAAGTTGCCTATAGTGTTCAATGTCTCTGGATTCTGGATTGATATTTAAAGGGGAAACTTGTTTTTCAAATTCATTGGTAGACATGCATCCAAGTATACGAAGAGGAGTACGTGGCCGGGGGGGCGGCTTTAGGAGCATCTTAGTTCCCAGGCGGCCAATTATACAAGATGCACCATCACCCCCACGAAATACACCCGAGCTAAGAGACGACAATGATGACTGCTCATCGGATGACTCAACCCAACCGCCTGACGTCGTATTTGAAACTGAGTTTCTAAACCAAATTGAAAGTACAGGTACGATATTACATGGGTTGCACTTATGTCATTAAATTATTTCTTAATGAGTATGGTTTTTGAGCAAACAATAGTTATAATACAAACATATTTGTGGTGGAGATGCACATGTAGTACCTATCAATAAGAAACGAGGCCGTGGGAAAGCAAAGATGACTAAGTTTGATATGCTTAGAAAGATTGGCCCCATTCCTTTGCTGATAAAGGATGGGGACACAAAAGTTTCATGCTCGCATGCAAGCATATTTAGTGGAAGAGTAACATGGATCATCAAACATTACGCTCCCATGGGTAATGCTCGTTGGAATGATGTGCCAGATTCTGAACAGAAGGAGTTGTGTAGTCGTGTTCGAGTAAGTAACATTGCCAACCATGCAATCAGCTTTGTCATTCTTTCATTTTCTCTTTCTCCAGTTATTTTGCTTGCATATATTGACATATTGGAAGGGGAATTGAACTTAGGCTGACTTTATACTACAATGGGAAAAGGAAAATCACCGCAAGACAGTCACGGAACAACTACGTAGAAGATTTAATTCTTTTCACTACGACCTACACAAGATCTACATTGGATATGGAAGTCATAAAATGGCTCTAGCAAAGGGCACTGATCTAGTGGATGCAGAGGTGTGGAAATCTTTATGCATGCGGTGGGGTAGCAAGGACTTCAAAGTAATCACCCTTACTATATGGCTTTGTCATCTATTATTTAATGCATTCCTATGAACAACATTATGAATATTGGTGGTTATCAAAATACATGCAGTGTTTCTAAATGTATTAGAAAGTTGCTTTTCCTTTTAATATACATGTCAACAGTTTAACCTCCATGTCATGGATATTCATAACTAGGCGCTTTCACTACAAAACAAGGCAAATCGGGACAAACAATTGACTAACCACACTGCTGGGAGGAAGTCCTTTGTTCGAATAATTGAGGAGAAGGTAATATAATTCTAGGATAATGTCATATATATATGGGTTTATTTCACTTTAGTAAGTTGCTAGGGGGACTACTTTGATAGTTTGTACATTTGATACTCACTGTGTCATATTAAAATTGCATGTTTCAGGGCGATAGTGTTCATAATCTAGAGGACTTTTTTAAAGAGACTCGATGGTCAAAAAAAAAAAGAAGGGTTTGTGACCAACATGACCGAGGAACTATATGTGAGTAGTTTGAGCTACTATTATGGACAGTTTCATTCAATGATATATAACATGCTCATGATGTTTAATACCTTCAAGATTGCTTACAACACAACATTATGCAAATTTTATGTATACAATCAATAAAAATTTTGACTTGTTTATTCTCATATGAAAGAACAAAATGGTGGAAAAGCTAAATGACATGGAACCTGAAGAGCGAACGAAGGAAGCCGCAGCTGTGGTGTTTAGAGAGGTTCTTGGAAAAAGGTCTGGATATGAAAGGGGTTTGGGTGGGAAAGTAATACCGGCCACATCAGTGGGTCCATGTGTGTGTCAAAATGGAGGTGCACTTTCACAAGATGCACAGTATTACAAGACCCAATTTGAGGCATTGAAGGCCAATGTTCAGGAAGTTTTGCTAAAGCTAGCAGAATTTGATCAGTTTATGACATATTCAAGGTCACAGCAACGATCCCAGGGGGAGTCTTCAAGGGAGACTCCGGGAGCTGTATAAATTTGTTGGATGACATCTTTTTTTGTGGGTTTTTTGAGTGTCCTACTTGACTATCACGGGTGGGAAATGCTTTTGTTGTCACAGGGAGGGAAGGAATAGCATTAAATTTTGTGGCTGCCTTTCTGATGGCATACATGGTTGGGTGGATGAGATAGAGATAATATTAGATTTTCTAGATACTTGTCATCTATGATTGATTTGGTCAGGGTTCTGGGGTATTCACACTTGGAGCAAATTACTAGTGATCATGATTTTCCTGCTTCATTCATGGTCCACCTGCTGCATCAACTGTAATTTTTATGGCCATAGCACTCTGAAATAGGTAGGTGACTACCGAGACCTCTTTTCTATAAATAAAGATGATTAATGTTAGGGGATTTGATCTATAGGGGATGAACATGTGATCTTAATGTACTTATCAGATTGTAAAGAAATGACATTTTAGCTGCATGTCATTGTGAACTACCCAAGTTGGAAAGTATTATTTATTATAACATAAATCTGCATAAACCATATAGCATGCCAATAGTAGGACCTCATATTTTTAGGTGCACACCTATATGTGTCAATTACATGTGTGACAGTGTGCTGACAGGCATTTGAGGTTTCAACATATATATATGTTATGGTCTGGGAAATGAGTAGGAGGTGAAATTATATGTAACATAAGCAGGGGACCTAATCATGTGCATTCTATAGGATAAGTATTAAACATGCAACTTTAATCATATATCTGAAGGTTGTTTTTCATTCCCATGGCATATTAATTGTTTTATTTAATTGTAAGAATGATTATGGATGCAGGAAAATGTAGCACCAAAGATTAATGAAAGCTAATGGATGATTGCAAAGAAGGGCATGGGAGTACCAATATTGTTACATGGGGAACTTCTCACCATGCTTCATTAATAGAAATTAAGAAGTACAAATATGACTGGTGGGTATAATGCATGTATTGGCTCTGTCCCATTCATGTGTGGAAGAAAAATTTATATGTTCATGTAAATATTTTAAGCAAACAAACATTTTAATTAGAAAGCTACTACTGGTACTCATGTAACATTTTCTTCCACCTGCCATGTATAGACTGTTAAGTTGTAGTAGTACTACTTCACTCTCGTGTATATGACACTTCTCAATGGCATTATGTCATATATATATATGTGTGTGTGTGTGTGGTTCAACTCTAAATGATGCTTTCTGATTGTTTTCGGTTCATATAGAATCTATACATAGAATGGTTAGTAATCTGTTAAATGGTCTCATATTATTTTCAGTGTAATTATTAATGTATGCCCTGGTAGTTTATTATATGTGTTTTCTTGTATATACTGGTTCGTAAATATATTATCTGTTACTCAGCCAATAACTAAACAATTGAAGTTGGGTTGAAGTTAGGTACGTAATAATTGTAATAATATTATTTGTTGTATGTGATAAAGTGAAATTATTATTGCAATCTGCTAGACTAATTATAAGTTTAGAATTGTTAATATATACTGACGAATAACCCATTTATTTATTTATTTATTTTTAAATGAATTAACCCATTTATTGACATTTGCAACGGACCAACTTAATTAATAAATTACACTCATTTCCGACCAACTAAAGGTAAATACAGCGCCGAGATGGATTGCAAATTAGACCCATTTCCAATAAATTGTGATGTGAAAAAACCAGTTCACAAATGGGAAAAAATTACGAGTAAATAAATTGCGATGCTATCGTCGTCGATACAAAAAGTTTTGCAGTGGGGTTGATATTTAAGTTTTTTGCGGTGGGATATATGTCTATTTGCGGCGCAATTAACGGACAGCAATTAACATTACAGAATGATATTTGCGGTACTATCCTGAGCGACGCAAACAAGTTGAGTCTTTCACTGCAATTTTTCCATTTTTTGTGACATACTTCTAACCGACGTTAATATCATTTTGCGACTAAACACGTTTCGCGGTAATTAATACAATTTACATCCTCTTTTGCTTATTAACGATGCTAGTTCATCGCTGTAATTAAGTCTTTTCAATAGCATAATCACATCTTTTACAGGGCACAAATTCCAACTTTGCTGCGATATAAAACGCCGTGAATATATGATCATTAGTGACCATTCCTGTTTCGCGGCTAAAAACTTTTTGCGACGGATTAGTACCGACCGTTCAGCTGCGAAAGAGACCAGACACCATATACCTTTTGCGGCGCTAGCATAGACATTTGCGGCGATAAAAATCGCCGCAAATAGTAAGTTCTCTTGTAGTGATCATGAGCCTCACCACGACCACACTTCGAAACGGAACTTGCAGGTATCGAAAATGGAATACGCTCTACGTATTCATTACTCTCTGAACTCTCTCTACTCTGACTACTGTCTTGCACATTTCCTACAAAGCATTTTACTGACTTTGTTATCAAAAGCTCCCTTGGCCACTCAAGGGCCACCACCCCCTCTCTCAGTGTTTGCTTTGTTTTTATAAGCCTAAGACAGAAGACGAGGACTATTGAGAGCCCAACCCAAGGGCATATGAAACACGATGTTAACAGTGGCGCTATCTGTGGGATCCTTGAAAATTTTTGGATGTCCTTCGTATGCTTGTGAAAATCCATTCTCAGACAGATTGGGACCAAGAGGAAGCAACGTCAACAAACATGGAAGCCAGACTAGCAGTGATGGAGCAACTAATAGAAAGTCTAACCACTAATGTGGGTGTCCGCTGCAAGGAAACCAAGACTTTCAAGGATAAGGCCCAAGAACCATTGCAAGATGAACAACCCAGAAACAATGATCACAATGGGCCTAGAAATACTGAGGGAGGCGACGACGAAGAGGAATAAAGGAAGAATATGCAGAATGAACTGCACAACCTTAAGGGGAAGTATGAGGAGATGGCGAGGAAAATGGGCAACTTGACTTCAGTAGACCAGCTGCTAGTCAACTCAGGCCTACCATATAACACAGAAGTGATGAGTGTACCTCTCACGCCAAAATTTTGGGTTCCTACTATGGAGATGTATGACGGGACCCAAGACTCGGTCAAACATTTCAAAACCTTCACGACGCACATGACCTTGCATGGTTTTCCCAAGAAGGTGGCTTGCAAAACCTTCCCATTAACCTTGAAGGGACCCAGCTCTATAAAAGGTTTTAGGGAGCTAGCCCGCCTATTCCACATGATATTCATGGCAAGCAAGAGGAGGAGGAGCCCCACAATATTCCTTCTCACCATCAAGTGAGGGGAGAGCGAGAGCTTGAAAGTGTACCTGACCTGGTTCAACAAGGAGTGCATGACTGGGGAAGACCAGGATTAAAAGATCACCCTAGCAGCAGCCTAGGGGAGTGTGGCCACGGTCTGCATTCATGTTAGAGCTGGCCAAGAGAACCCCCGCCACCTTGCAGGAGTTCATGGATCAAGCTTATAACTTTATCAATGCCAAGGACACGTTCTGTACAATAACCAAGCCAAGGAAGAAAGAGTTAGAGTGGGTGTGGAAGAGGTGGTCATGAGAAAGAAGCCCCAATAGGGGCTATAGGCAAAGGAGAGAGGAAAGCTCATGAAGAAAAGGAGCCGAGCGAGGACCCCCAAGTGATCCCCCCAACCGCTGCACTAAGAAGTACCCTCGATGAGGAAAATTAGAATCATAGCAAGAGGATTCGTTAGGGGAGGAGCGACCTCCTATAGAAGGAAGGTGCTAGCCAGGGAGGCCTTATACCAAGAGTGTACTCGATAGCGTACCACCTAACAAAGTACAAGAGGAGCGAACCTGCACCTGTAATCCTTTGGTGAGATGATGAGGAGGGAGTCCTCTACCTGCACGACAATGCTCTGGGGGTGACCATGCTAATTGCCAACTTCACCACAAGGAGGATCCTCATCGACAACTGTATCTGGGAAGACATCCTATTCTGGGAAGCCTTTACCCGCATTGGAATAGACACTACCAGACTCCGACCAACACCGATGCTGCTCAAAGGCTTCTCTAGAGAGAAGATCTAGCCTACCGAGACGATCACCTTGTCTGTCTCGATGGATAGTGCTCCCTTCTCTACCCTCGTCATAGTTGACTTCCTAGTTGTGAAGGCCTCCTCCTCTTACAACGCTATCATCGGCCAACCCCCTCTCAACAAATTCAAGGCAATCACCTCCACCTATCACTTGAAGATGAAGTTCTTGACTGCTTAAGGGGTAGGAGAAATCTGCGGAGAATAGGTCTTGGCATGGGAGTGCTACATTCCAGAGCTGAATCCAAACGCTGGCGGGGTGCCCAGCAGCATGCCACGATGCACCTCCCGACCCATTATAACCAACAAGCATCGCGAATATACACCTCACATGAAGTTGTGGCTAGCTTTTGTGGGAAACTCAACCTACCATCGTGGAGGAGAAGAGGAAGGTGCATATAGAAAAAACAAGTAGCAAATCGATATGAACTCCATTAATGAAAGGCGTTAGTTTTTTTCAAGAATCCAATGTGTAAGATCAATGCCTCCACCGGCATTAATCGATGTCAACAAATGTCTCCACCAATTGATTACCTCTCTGTTGGGTACCAAAAGGATGTGTGTAATGCCAAAGGCTACTTTATTCCTCCTACGGTGGAGTGCAGGACAGCTGTCAACTACCCGACATTTACCTTCCTCGTGAGCATTGATAGATGGGACCTGTTACAATCACAAACTGCCTGAACAAACTCCCTCTACAAAGGGTCAACAGGCGGGTCCAACCCCTCGGTGACTCAGCCTCCCGCACGGAGAGTGCGCCCAGCCCCTCAACCGTCTGAATGAATTACCCTATCCCACCATGATGAAGAGTGGGTACAACACCAACCTAGCCCTCACTTACCTTCCCAATGACGCAACAGATGGGAGTGGGTCAATCGCATATTGCCCAAACAAACTACCTCCATATGAGGGTCAACAGGCGAGTCCAGCCCCCTCGGCGACACAGCCTTCCCCACAGAGAGAGCGAACTTGATCTATAAACCACCGAAACGAATTACCCCGTTCCATCACAACCAAAGTGAGGACTAACTCCTCAGCTGTCTGACGTTACCTTCCCCGCAAGGTACAAAAGGGATGTGTATAATGCCTAAGGCTACATCATCCCTCCTCAAGCAAAGTGCGGCCCAGTCCTCAGCTGCCTGACAATTGACCTTCTTCATGGGCATCGACAAGGCGGGAGTGGGTATAGTTGTAAACTGCCCGATCACTCAAATACTTAGCCTAACCTCCACCATAATGAAGAGTGGGCACAATACCAGCCTGGTCCTCACCTACCTTTCTCGTGGTGCCAAAGGGCAGGAATGGGTCCAGTCACATAATGCCTGAATAGATTACCCCCATGTGAGGGATGATAAGCAGACTTAGCCCTGGCTCGGTCTGAAATCCTTACGAAGAAGCGTGGATCTAGCCCTTAGCTACTAGAACAACTTACCTTGTCCCGCCATAGTGAAGAGTAATCTATCTCCAAGGCTGTTGACTAATTACCTCCCCCGAGGGGCCAAAAGGGGGTCATATTTTAAGGCACCCCTACCCCTTTCTCGGCAAAGTGCGAGTCAGTCCCATGACTATCCGATGAAACTTCACAAAGATTGTCTCCTTAGATAGATAATGTCTCATAACTTCACCACACATTAGCCAAACAGTTTATGTTAGCGAACATTAATGATTATTTATACTATGGTTTAATTTTTGCAGTGTACTCAAGCCTCTATCAAAGCATTTAGTGAGCCCAGGCTTACATGTTGCTTGATTCATCTTTTTCAAGTGCAAGGATGGCGAGTTCATGCCTAAGTGTTGCTCGAACTTCGCAAGAGTATTTGGGCGAACTCGGCCATAAATGCCACTTGGCCCCTCTTGCCAAGCCCAGGGTCAACGAGGCGAGTTCATGCCTAAGTGCTGCTTGACCTCCATAGGAGTATTCAGGCGAGCCTAACCTTACATGCCTAAGTGCTACTTGACCTCCATAGGAGTATTTCGGCAAGCCCAGCCTTACATGTTGCTCGGCCCCCTCTCGCCAAGAGCAAGGGCCAATAAAGCAAGCTTGGCCTAACATGCTGCTTGACCTCCGTATGAGTATTTGGCAAGCCAGGCTTTACATGCCGCTCATCCCCCTCTCGCCAAGTGTGAGGATCAACGAGGTGAGCCTGTCCTTACATGCTGCTTAGCCCCCTCTCGCTAAGAGCGAGGGTTAATGAGATGAGTGCATGCTCATGCCTAAGTGCTGCTCGGCCTCCGCAGGAATATTTGGGCGAGCCTGGCTGTACATCTCGCTTGGCCCCTCTTGCCAAGCATGAGGGCCAATGAGGTGAGCCCAACAGTCGAGGCTTTGGGATTTAGGGTTAGGGTTTGCTTGGAGAGAAGGGAGAGAGTCTAGAGAGGCTATCTATTCAGCGCACAATCAAAGACAGTTAAAGTATCCATAAAGGGTAAGCAACTTTAATTTGATTATAACACTTTCTTATCTAATTTCATTTTGATTATTTGGCCATATTTAATATTACTAGTAATAGGCGCACATGCACAGTGAAAAATACAAATCTATTATAATATATATTTACATTTTCATATGCTCTTATAAAAATATAATTATTATATAGCATTCACCTGAAATAATTATTAAGTATAATAGAAAAATGAATGTACGACAAGCAAATATCAATCTGATGGAAAATAAATTGACATTAAGAGAAATATATGGTCCAAAGCATCTTAGTTAAACATAGGTAAAAATTTATCGATGTGACAAAAAAAAAATCTTTTCTTTCAATGTCATTTTTTTAAGAGGAAACAATTTTATCGAATTATTTCAACCACATTACAAATGAAAAATTGCAAACAATTTTATTAAGTTCTTTTTAAATATTTATTAATTGATTTCATTTCTTAAACACACTATAAGTCTATAAGAAATAATAAAAATGCAAAAGATTAAATTACATTCTCGCACTTCTGAAAGTAAAATATTAATAATAGCATATTATATCTTAAAATTAATATGAAATTATAATATAATTCACTATAAAAATTTTTAATTATACTACCTCACCTATTATTATTACTTTTAATAGTTAAAGTCGAATATGTATGTTGTATATTAGGTATTTATTGCTATCATATTTTTACGAACAATTGGTATCATTTGAAAAAGAAAAGGAAAAAAAAAAAGAGAGAAACTATAGTAAAATTTGTAAACTCAAACATATTTTTAATATGGGTAATGATAGGCTTATTACCCTCTTACCACCACTTTATTACTTTAAGTGTCTTTGAAATTTTTATTTTTTTAGTATTTTCTTTTATATATTTTTTTAACATCCTTAATCATTAATAAAAAATTAAAAGGATATACAACTAAAGAGAAAAATATAGTAGGCTTTGTGACTCGTGGTCGAATGTGCTTCCAAGTGTAGAAGTGTCAAGTTGTATCAAGGATAAGTCCAGGATCGTATTCCACAGGGACAAAGGGTTATCAAAGCGTATATGAGATTTTTGAGTAACAAATGAATCAAGTATGAGAGATGAAAATAAAATTTAAATGCAATGCAAGAAGATAATCGAAGTTGAAATTAGAGTTTCTAAAACAAACAAATTAACGAACACTTGGGTTGGGTATGAGACTCTCTTTATTTCGGATTCTAGATAATTTTCTCGATTAACAATACAATCAAGGCATTGCTAATTGGAAGATACAAATTTAAACTCAAGTTTTGCAATATTTTCCTAATAGATTCTCTACTTTACTAGTCAAACACACATTAACAAACAACTGAGAGAGGCCTTGATAGTTTTCAAGCTTTTGTTGTGCCTTACGTCAACAACAAAACAAGAGCAAGAGCCGCAATCTATTTTTAATTTAAATCTGACTAGTAACATAGTAAAATCAACAATTAAAAACAAAATATTGCATCGATCTAGAATCCAAAACAAATCAAGCTTCGTTCCACAACCCAAGCTTCAAAAATTAGCTACACATGATAATTCTTACAATAAAGATTAATCTAAGCAAAGCCATAAAAAAATCTGTGAGAAGAAATAAAAATAAATAAATAAAACCACAAGCTCCACGCCAACTCAACTAAGAACTTCAGGAAAGAAAACTGGGCAACTAAAAAAAATAATAAAACTGAAAATGAGTCCTTTGAAATAACAACTGAAAAAAACACTACAACGTAAAGCAAAAAAAATGAAACCAACGCCGCAAAGCCACCGTCTCCCCTGCGTCTCTAAAGTAACGAAGAAAACAGCCGAAAGAACAATGAAACCCGAGAGAGAGAGAGAGAGGAGGCCTTCCGTCCAAAATGTAAAAAAAATTCAAAGAAATAATATACTCCCAACCGAACAATGATCTGAACTAAGAACAAATAAAAAAAAAAAAAGGATTCGACTCCTCAAATTAAAAGCTACCAACGTAAACGAAAAGAGTAACTAAAGCTAAAAATCTCCCCAAGTCTGTAAACCTCAACCTGAAAAATAAAAGCAGAAAAAGAAAACAAATCACCAGCTGAATGAAAGGTAGAAGAAGCTGCCGAGCAATAGACAGAGTTCCATCCCATGAAAAAGAAAAAGAAATAAAACTCAGCTCACTCTACTGCTACCAGCTACACAAAAATAAGAATTAAAACTAAGCTCTACCCTACTGCTATGCTAAAAAGAAAAGAGAGAAATAAAATTCTCCAACTCCTTAGCGTCTGAAACGAAAGAAAAGCAAAAGCTCCTCCCTATCTGCTGCTGCTTCCAGCTTCTAAACTCCAAGAAAATAAGTAAAAACACCAAGCTAAGCTACTGCTGTAGCCGAATGAAAGACCAAAAGAAACAGCAGAAAAATAAATTGGATGCCCAGCGTCTGCAATAAAAGAAAGAAAGTAACAACTCTAAGCTAAGCTACTCAACTCCCCGTCCACCTCCTCTCGGTGCTATTTCTTCCAGCTAAATAAATATTGATCTCCTGCTGCTGCTGCACGTCCAAGTGTTCTGCTTGTGTGAGTGTTCTGCAACATGCATGTTGTGTGCTGTCCGAATGCTTTCTTTGCACTTTTTTGCATGTGTGAGTCTTCTACTCTTGCTGTAGTAGCTGTTGCACGTGTATTACATGTGTGAGTCCAGATGTGTTTGCACTTTTCTGCATGTGTGCATGTGATCCGAATGCTTTGCTGTCTGTTGTAACGTGCTGCCCGAGTGGTCTTGTTGCTGCACATGTAAGTTCTCTTCTCCTGCTGTAGTAGCTGCTGCACAACCGAGTGATCTGGGTGTCTTTCTGCTGCTGTACGTTTACTGATCTGCATGTGTACATGTGTTCATGCATGTGTGAGCTGGTCCACGTTTTCTGCATGTGTGCATTTTGAATGAGTGCTATCCGAAGGGTCTTCTTTCTTCATGTGTGAGTTGGTGTGATCCGAATGAGTGGTTGCTGTCATGCATGTGTGAACTGGTCTGCATGTGTACATGTGTGCATGCGTGTGTGTGTCCGAATGGTGCTTACACTTTTCTGCATGTGTGCATGTGTTGGTCTGCTGCATGGTGTCCACTGCATGGTGTCCGAATGGTCTGCATGTGCATTGTGTGAATCCACTGCATGGTCCGAATGGTTGCATGTGCATTGTGTGAGTCCACTGCATGGTCTGAATGGTTGGTTGATGTCCATGTGATTTTCTTTCTTCATGTATGAGTTGGTGTGATCCGAATGATGTTGCATTTGATCTCTATTAGATGAGATTCCATAAAACCATAATTAACTTCTCTATTTTCTCATAGGTCTCATTCTTTCTTTCCTTCCATAAATGCCCTATAATATATAAATGAAATGATATTATAGTTTAAGTATTTCAAGGGCAAATATGAGACTTTGATGTGCAAAAATATTGGCATCAATTAATTTGACATTCAATATTAGAATTTGATGTATAATTAAGTGTTCAATTCTTATTTGATAAAATAAATCACTCATTTAAACAACTTAATTATGCAATTCTAACCCTTTATCACTTTGGTAGTAAGCTTATCATTATCTTTTTAATATTATTTATTTTTCACCTAATGAGAGTAAGCTTATCATTATCTTTTTAATATTATTTATTTTTCACCTAATGAGAAAAATATAGTAGGCTTTGGTAATATGAAGGGCCCAGCCTGTGTGCTAGAATCTAGCCCTCTAAACCCCACCCAAAACAACATCGTTTTGGGGGATTCAAAACCCTAGTTCCATCTTATTTTCTCCTCTCACTCTCTGCGCCGCATGACATCATCTCCCTTCTTTCATTTTGTTTTTTTTTTCTCTCTTATCCCTGCCACCAACCGTGAGCTACTCCCACTGCCCCCATTGCCACCACCACTGCACCACATGGCCAGGCCTCCCGTTGCCTCTGATCGCCACTGCAACTACGCTGCACTCTATCATTTTCTCATGGCTTTTGTCATGCTTCTGCATGTCATCTACTGCCACCGGTCCAGCTTAGCCTCACGTTCGTCGAGCTGCAACCCCTCATCTCGGTCAGCCACCACCTCGTCTCAAATGGATAGGGCAAATTTTATCTAAATTTAAATTTTTATACTTTATTTCTGAGTGGGTTTTTATACAGATTTGCTTGTTCGGGGGTATAATAGTCCATATGTCTCTTGTTCGGTCTTCGAGTGGGTCAGTGTCACTGTTTCTGTAATTTGCCCTGGAAAGAACTTTTAACTGACCTTGTCGCTTTGTATTTGTGAAGAAAATGCCGACCATAGATTTCTAATCCTCTGAAACTTCAATGGTGTTTGTTGGTGCTATTTTTATCTAAATCTTGTTCTGCGATTTTTCCCTCTTGGTTTTCAATCTCTCTGTTGAAGCTCTGGCTTTTCTCTATTGCAATTAATTTTTACATTGTTTGCTCTCTTCTCTTACTATATGCTTCTCTGATGGGGCTAGGATAGGCCTTCCCTTTGAGCGGTCTGGGCAATGGATTCAACAAAAATAAAGTATTTGTTTTTCAACAAAAATAGGGAATTTAGATTGAGCTTGATCTCATATAATTTCGTTTATGTATTTTATTCAAGTTTGAGTTCGAGTCTGATCTTAATATATGTTAAGAGAGCCGAGCTCGATCAGAAGTTTTTAATTTTTGTTGAGCTCGAGTCGAGTTCGAGCTCATATATATGCTAAATGAACTCGAGATCCCCTGTTCAAATTTGACTCGATCTGGTTAGTTTGCAGCCCTAGCTCCAATGGCTCATTCATATCCACCTGCCTTAGGGTCTACTCATCCCTGACTTCTTCTTCCTTGCCAACAAACTTTGGAGATGGTGATGGGTCTACATCATAAGTCAGCCCGTCGATTGTTCAAATATATCCCTCCCGTCTTCAGTTCTTGCACATAGGACTCTCACGCTAGTACTTGCTTGCCCAGGACCTCCCTTATGTCGGTTGTTGTTGGGAATTTCATTTTCCAGTGGTAAGTTGACATTCTCGGCTTCAGATTGTTCAAGGTTGGTCATCCCAAATGGCATTGTAACATGAAGGGGCTTTTACCACAAGAAAGCCGGCCATCATTGTGGTGGTTAGGGGCCATCAGGCGTAGGCAGTTGGGATCGATCCCCATCTTTGTGAAAGCATTCGAGAAGAGTATGTCTATCGAGTTGCCATTGTCGACCAAGATCCTTAGTGCATCATCGTGAGGTTAAAGGAACTCTTCAATGTTCTCGTGACCAAATGAGATGATTGTTGTCATCCAACGCCTCATCTGCTTGGCCTGGGGTCTTTTCACTGAGTATACTTCTTCATATCGTAAACTTTTGGTGTACCCTTTTCTACTAGATATAGTGGGGCCGCCCCTGATAAACCCCAAGGCTATGGTATAGATCTAGCCCAGAGGGCTATTTCCGCTAACTGGGGTCCGACAAGGGGGGTTTCATATGGGTTCTCATCTCGTTCTTTGCCTTTTGGAGCTCTTAATCCTTGGCGGCCCTCGGCCCCGCCTTGCCATGACTCCTTCCTACAGTCCATTGGATATTGGCCAGCAAGACGCTCCAACTCATCCATTCTCTTCTTGAGGGTGCCGCAATCCTCAATCTTGTGGCTTTCTATCTAGTGGTAGGTACAAAAACGGTGGTTACCAAGGTGACAATTTTTGGCTTCGTGAGTGTTTGGTTTACTTTCTTCTTGCACACTTAGACTAGAGCATGCGTGTCTGGCACCTTTTCCTTTTGAGGAAGTGTTATCCTCTCACCTCCTTTCATGTTGCAACTTTTAAGTTTTCTTCGAGGCTTTTATTTGGCCTGAAGTGTTGGACCTCCTATCGGCTTGTTCTAATTTGCATTTCCTCGAGGCCGTCAGGGCCAGGAGAGTGTCCTCGGTATTGGTGAAACCATCTGCCTTATCCATGAACTCCTACAATGTCGTGGGAGTCTTTCTTGCCAACTCGATAATGAATGGGTTTCAAGGCCATATGCCTCCCAATATCATTGCCAGCTTGATTTTCTCATCTCGGTTGTCCATCATCATGTGCTCTTTGTTGAATTTGACCAGGTATGCCTTTAGGCTTGTATCCTCATGTTTTTTGATAGTTAAGAGGTAAGTAGTAGGGAACCTTCTTCTCTAGCTTGCAATAAACTATGTTAGAATCAACCAGGCCAATTCTCCAAAACTATCAAACGAGCCAAGTGGTAGTGCTCCGAACTACCTTTTCGTGGCACCTTTCAAGGTCAGTGAAAAGGCTTTGGAAGTTATTTCTCTAGGGAACCCATGTAGAGTCATATTTGTCTTGAAGGTATCTAAATGCTTGAGAGAGTCTTTGGATGCATTGTACATCTCTATTTAGGGAAATCTAAGCTTTGGAGGTAGTGACGCTACCATTACCTATGCACCATATAAAAATTTTGTTCTAATGAGCAATTGATCAACTAACGACGAAGCTCCTATGCTTTTTGCCATCTCTTTATACTACCCAGGTGTCTATTGGCTTTGGGATTCAGCATGCTCGTTTGGACTTGGCCCAGCATCCTCTTGTGGCTCCTTGTTCCTCCTCCTTAGGGTTTCATTCTCTTGCCAGAGGTTCTCCATCCCCACCGCCATTCTCCTCATGCACTCCTTCATTTCTGCGAATCTCCCTTCTTTGTTTTTTATGATGCTTCCTATCCATGGGTTGTTTGAGAACATGTTTAGCCGCCATACAAAGGACAAAATACTTTTACAAGGATTACACAGATGGTGCAATTGTTGGTGACGTGTTTCACACACTGGTTATTGGGCTTGATCACTTGCGAGATAAGGAAGATGAGGGCTCAGGGTTGGTGAAACACCTTCAATGCCTAAGTCAGACGTTTGTTGATCCTTGGAGGGAATTTTTAAACTTTAGAGATTGTAAAAAACTATTATAACCTTGGATTCAACTTTATAACTCCTACCGAGATTGTCATTGTATCATGTGTCAAATGTGCTTGTCTCTATACTGTGTGCCTTGTCACTGCCTTTAATGTGATGTGGCTTCCTCGAGTCATGTCCTAAGTGGCAAGTTGGAGAGTGCAGCCACCTTTTGTGAAGTCAGGGACAGGGGCCTCACTAAAGTCTATGTCCACATTCTACCTTTAATGCAGCATGGCTTCGCTGATGTGTGCGTGTTAGTAGGGACTTCATCCCATCTTTCCATGTCAACTTTCTCCTCATGCTATCGCTGGTGATGGGCTCCAAGGTGGACTGAGTCTTAATGATCCCTTGCAAGTTCCAAATGGGGTAATCACATAATCGAAAGCCAAGAAAAGCAAGGCAACAATGCAAAGATTGGTGCAATCCACTTGGGACGAGTCTAGCAAGAGCCCAATATTCAAGATGGGCTTGAGAGAAAGAGATATAGTTCTCATCCATGTGATACAAGTTATGGAAGAGTGCAACATAAATTAGAGCCTAATATTATGTTTATGTGATTTAAGGCCTTGGACTTGTTTATTTCATTAAAATGACTAATTTTATTAGTTATAGAAATTAGTCTAGAATAAATGGGCTTCAGGATGCTTGGCCTACATATGTTTTATTTTGTTGAATTGAGGTTTCAAGAGGCTAAGTTACTGTAGCCGTACTATGGGCGCACACTGTAGATGCGGTACTATTCACTTAAGGGTATTTTTGGAAACAATAGGCCTTATTTTAGCTAGGGTTATGTTTTGGGAATGGTTATTTAAACTCCTTGTAACCACAATTTATGAATGTTCTTGAATTTGGTGAATCTTATTCATTGTGAGTTGAGTTTATCTCCTCTTGTTCTTCATTGAACTTATAAAAGGTAAATCACAACCTTTGTGACATTCCTCCTTTGTAATCTGGGTTCTTGAGATAGGTCTTCAAAGGGTCTAGATTTTAATATAATCTAGATTCTTGAAACGAGTTACTCAATGGGTTTAGATTCTTCCATACATTGACTTGATTTTGACTTCTTGGATGAGTTTTCAAATTGATTGTGGGTTTAAGGAATTCCAATCCCATGGGTTCCCATCATTTGGTTTTCAGGGCAAGGTTTCCAATCAGGTCTTATTCTATATTTTAATTCTTGCAACTTTAAATTTAATTCTAGGACTTCATTGTTCTAGGATTGCAAAAAAAAAAAAAAAAGTGCAGAAATTTCCTTGTTCCTTGTGCTGCCGAATTACTTTATCATTAGGGTTATTTTTGTTTTGGTCTTGGGCTGCCATATTGTTTAGGGGCCAAAAATTACATCATCTAGGGTTTCTAAATTCTAGGGTTTCTTGCATCTCTAAGTTTGTCAATTGCTTGGAGTGCCATTTCATTGATTCTCTTTTATTTCCTTGTCAATTTTCGTGTGTTTGAATTCAATTGTTTAATTGTCACAATTGAATATTACTGTTTGTGATTGAATTAGTAAGAAAAGAAAAGGAAAGGAAAGAAAAGAAAAGAAAAGAAAAGAAAAATTCAAAAAAAAATCGACAAAAGAAGGGTATTGAAATTTTTTTTTTTGATTGAGCCTTATCATAAAAGGGGCTGAATACATGTCATTATAGTTTGTATATTGTCTTGTGATTACTTTTTCCTCATATATTTTTTAGTCTCGTGTCATTTTACTCACTTGTTTCTTTCTCTGATTTCTTGGACCTAATTACTAGTTGAAATAAAACAAGATTGTACTGTTTTGAGTAAATTCAATTAGTTCTTAAAGAACTTGAGTGGGAAAAACCCTTGAGGTAAAATGCAAGAGAGTGTGAGACTATTATAAAGAAAAATCTAATTAAGAGTGAAACACAAGTTGAGTGTCATTATTTGAGTGTAAACACGAAAGGGAGCGTGTGAGGTCCTTTTTTCCACTAACATTCTTTTTTATGCAGCATATTATGATGTCTCATAATAGTGATTCAACACCAAAGGGGGTGGCAAACAGTTCATTATTTGTGCTGCAGTCCATGCAACAAAAGTTTGTACGGTTGAATTTGGCATAGGGAGAAGTGAGCGATAGGATAGATCAACGAGGTGCATTGAATAAAAATCTTCAAGGTAGGAGAGATAGGTGGAGACGTGAGCCTAGTATTGAGAATGTGTATGAGTATGAAGAATATGTTGAGTATCTTACTGGCAGGCATGCTCTCAATACACAAATTAAGATAGATGATATAGAGCATTAGAGAAAACATCAACAATAATGTCTATAGTATGATCATTGATGGAGGGAGTTGTACTAATGGGGCTAGCACTATTTTAGTTGAGAAATTGAATTTACCTACCTCGAACCACCCTAGACCATACAAGTTACAGTGGTTGAATGATTGTGGGGAGGTTAGGGTAAATAAGCAAGTGCTAGTATCTTTTTCAATTGGAAAGTATCAGGATAAGGTGCTTTGTGATGTTGTGTCTATGCATGTTGGCCATATCTTGTTGGGGGGCCGTAGCAGTATGATAGGTGAGTGATCCATGATTGGGTCAAGAATATGTACAGTTTTGAAAAGAATGGAAAAATAATCAAACTTGCTCCGTTAATCCCAAAACAGGTCCATGAGGACTAACTGATGCTGAAAATTGAGGTTGAGCAAAAAAGAAAGAGTGGAAGTGAGAGTGAAGAAAAAATAAATAGTGAAGTCTCAAGAAAAAGAGAGAATGAGTTGAAAAATAATTATGAGGCCGAGAGTTCAAAAAAAAAAGGAGAGTGAAAGAAAGAAAAAGATAGTGAAAAGGAAAAATAGAGTGAGAGGAAAAAAGAGAATGAAGCCAAAACATCAAGAGAAAAAGAAAGTGAAAAACAAAATAAAGAGGTGGCTAAGAGTCATGAAAAAAGAGTTGAGTCACGAGAGGAAAAAAGAAAGAGAGATTGCAGAGAGAAACAGAAAAACAAAAGTGAGTTTGTATGTTAAGGCAAGCTTTTATACTAACAAAGTTAACGACTTATTGCTTAGTATTGTTGTTTCTTTGTTGCAAGGATATGAGGTCATGATTCCTAGCGGTATGTTTAGTATATTGCCACCTATTAGAGATATAGATCATTATATTAACTTTGTGCCAGGTGCAACAATCCCTACCCGACCTTTCGTTGAAGAACATGAGTCCTTGACGTACTTGAATGGATATGGTAAGTTGTTGACTAGAATGCATGCTAAGTGAAAGGAATGTATTGAGACATTTCCTCGTGTAATCAAATATACACATGGTAAGGAAAATCTTGTAGTTAATGCATTAGGAAGAAGGTATGTGCTTTGTGATGACCCGCTTTTACGTGTATTTTCACTGAAGGGTTGTTTTTAATTTAATTAATATATTAGTTTATTTATTTTAAATTAATGTGTTTTAATTGGTTTTTAATTTATTTGAGGTGGTGTTTAATTTATTTTAGTCGTTTTACGGTTTTTAATATCGTTTTCGGCGGATCTGTTTTTGGTTTCCGGAGTGAGGATTGGACCTCATTTCTTTTCTTTTCTCTTTTTCTTTTTCCCTTTTCCTTTTTCTTTTTCTTCTTTTCTTCTTTTCTTCATTTTTCTTCCTCTTTCCTTCCCGGTTTCTCTCTCCCCGCGCATTTCTTCTCTCTTTTCTCGTTCCCATCGCCGCCCCTTTGACCGCCTAGTTCTCCGCCGTTCGGCTACCGTTTAGTGCACCACCACCACCATTCTCTTCCCCTTCCATCAGAGATCATCCCCACCAATTTTCAGAGCCATCGGACCAGCCGTTAGCCTCCGCGAGCCGCCGGAAGTCGCTGCACCTGCTCTGTTTTTGCCCCTGTCACCGGTTGCTTTCGCAGCCCAGAACCGCCTCTCGCTGGTGGCGTGGCCTACACCACCCACCCAGTTTTCTTCCCCTCTCACCGGTGAACATCCCCACCAAGTTTCACCTCCATCCGAGCCACCGTTAGCCGCCACGAGCTCCTCCAAGCCATACGGTTTTTCACCATTTTCGACGCTGTCGCACCACCTTCGGCCACCATCTTTTCACAACTTCTTCCCCTACCTCTTGCTGACCTAAACCACCAATTTCTGGCCTCGATCCATTGCCGGAGCAGCTCCCACGAGCTCAACTCCATTCAGCCCCTTTTTGGCCTTCGACGCCATTTCCACCACCACCCACGCCCAAAACTACATGAGAAGATCCCCTAAACTTAATTTCATGCCTTTTTATGTTAAAATCTCATGAAAGATGCCAGATTATGTCAGTTCCAAGTGCAGAACATTATTATTTACAAATAATTCATATGATATGCTTCTAGAAGATACCAGATTATGTCACTCACAATATATGATACTAATTTCATGCTAGAAGACTATAGTAGAGAAAATAATTTCTGTATCGATCAACCTGGCACTAACTAAGACATACTTTCAAATTACAGAAACAAAAAAGTTCACAAAGCACTCGAAGCAAATGTAGCGAAAAGGAGTGTTATATTCTACTGGAATGAAGATATTTAAAGTTCATTAGAGGTAGCTCAAGTTGCCGTAGTGTGTTAATGAGGAGCCACTGCTTCTGCTTAGGGTTCAAAAACCCATCACGGGGCGCGACATGGAGGAGACTGAGGAGGGAGATGGAGGGGCTTAGGATTTAGAAACCCGTCCAATATTTGTGATGATTCTTTCGAAGAGCCGAAGGAGGGTGAGACGGAGGAGGGAGAGGGTGGAAATTGGGAAGGGAGCACGAGATGAGTTTCAAAAATTGGCAAAATGACACTGGGATGAAACACACCGTATTAATTTCCACGTAGAAAATTCGTGCGCATCCCTGTGCGAACTCTCCCGCATAGAGAGTTTTCCTTGTGGAATACATTGAACTCAATGTCATCGGGATTAAGAACAATGATTATGTTAATTTTCAAGGTATATTGTTTTATAAAATCTCAAGCCTTTTGCTCTATGGGTTTCTTCATGAGTCACATTATGGAGATTGTGTTGACGAGGTATGTATGTTCAATCGGTAATTTTAAAATTCAATCCATGGTCTTTAGTACTTTTAGCAAATATAGAGTTTATATATGGGTATGTGATTATAGTGTCATACGTACTATTAATTATACCAGAGAAAGTTTCATTTTACAGTTTTTTACCAGCCTATTGGGACCTCGTTTTGAACCGAGCCCCATTCAATGCTATCCCTATGCATATGTGTTCCCATATATCGTAATACTGGCATCAGGACAAGTGTAATGTATACGAAGTACTTGTTGGTTAAGTTACACCATTTCTCCAAAATATATATTTCCATGTACTTCGAGAACTCATAATTAATATGTTTAAAAAAAGTTTCGATTTGGATTAACTTGGGATCTAATATATAGATGTTGATTCCCCAGGTACTATGATGGATCTACATTTTCTGATAATTCATTGTCTATTACTCTCTTAATTATTAGAAGCTTGGAGTTTTGTGTTCAATTCTCTTAGCTGCAAATATTTTTCTATTCTCGTATGATTTTACAAGTGCGTTGACTCTACAACTGAAGCTTTTAGGGAAAAAAAAATGCATAATCACCTTCCATTGTGTAAAAGTAATTTCTTACTGGTAATGATTAATTGTGGGAACATTATCCATAGGAAAAGATTATTTTTGACATTTTGTTGCCTTCATTTTTTCTACCACATGGTAGGCTATTTGGGAAGAACTACATCGCTAGAATTCATTGTGGCACTAGATGAATGGCAGGAAAAAGTGGCGATTCGAACAAAAATTAAGAGACGAGCCGGTGACAATTATAAATGTCCACAAATAGCCTATTGTGACCATTTTATACATTATTTCTGACCAAATCTGATGCAAGAAAAACTCACATTTGTTGTAGTATTTGCACTTGAAGGAGGAGAGAAAAGATATAGAATGCTCGTACATAAAGACGGGGAGTAACCATGCATCAATACAACAAAAATGCTTTTTAGTGACAATTTAGAAATTGTGACAGTCTCCAAACCATCACTAAAATGCATTTTCAATGATGGTTTGTGGAAACCGTCACTAAATGTTGGGTAGGATTTTTTTAACGTTTAAATGTGTCAATTATTTTGTTCGAACTTTACATTAACGTTCGACGTTATGTCTACTTACGTGCGAACGTGAAAATTTTTAATGGTTCTAACGTTAGATGTTAATTTATATTTGCAAAAATTGACTATAATATATATTTGTTTAATTTTAAGGTTGTGTAAGCTAATATTAAAGAAAATTTAGAATAGAAATTAAGCTATAATACATACATTAAATAATATTGTCCATTACATATGTCGAAAATAAAAAATAAAATATGATTAATTTTTACAAAGGATATTCAAAACTGCTGGTTTACAAATGATCGAAACTCTTCAGTCAATGTCTCAACCTTATTATTTAGCACATCTACATGATGCGCAAGATGTGCGACAACCTAAGCAATCTGTTTATCGATCTGTCAGTTATATGTGCCTTTATATCTGTCATCACTGCATCAAGCCAAGCAGGTCACACATCCCCCACAGATGCACCTGCTGGCTACTGATTACTATTCGCAGACGGGGGAGCAACACTGGCCCCAGACTTGGTCAAAGGAACAAGATCTGATATAGGGCCAAACTGACACCGAGCTGAGCCTCTCCCCTATCCAATGCTCTGACAGTGTGTGATCATGTCGATGGGGCTCATTCGGTTTAGTATCATCTCCTCAGCCTGGAGTGGCACTCCCTGGGCTAGTAATGACCGGTTGATGATGACTCCATACGGGAGGTTGTCCGTTATATAGATGCTCGCCTTGTAACGAATCCACTCAAATATAACGAGTGGCAAATCAATGGGCTCTCCAAGTGCCAAGCGAATAAGAAACTGTCGCGAGCCCAACTGAATGTGGTCTTATGTGCCACGTGCTCTACATTTGTTACAACAAAAATTTACAACATGTGAAAGAAAGGCAGCAACTGAGTCTGGTTGAAGGAGTTCGGCATATCAAGCTTCATGCGGTCTTTGCCAGTGAGGATGTAGAAATCCTAATCTTGCTCGTTATCACCGACCTCAGGAGCAATATCCTCACCCTCGGGCCAATCTAACTACAGAAGATGAACGGTTTATGTTCGGACGTTTTATCCAATGTACTCTTTAAACATTGGATAAAAATGTGGTAATCTGTAATATTTATGTTCAAACGCTAACATGTAATGTTCGAACATTATGAATTTCAAACGTCACATGTTCAAACTTTTCTTCTGACTGAATAAGACTAACGTTTCAGTTCAAACGTTTTATCCAATGTACTTTTCAAAGGTTGGATAAAAATGTTCGAATGTGTAAAATTTACATTCAAAATCAAACGTTCAGACGTTACATGGTAACGTTCAAATGTTACGAGATAGAAATGGTTGACTCGACTCAACCATTTTCTGAAATCTTGGAAACTCACGTTTCAGGGCAAAAAACCACGTAGAAATGATCTATACACTATAAGGAAAGTTTCTACAAGGGGGTTTTACCCATTTGCAACCAATGGAGGTAAAAAAATCAAGAAGAAAATCTAGCCTGATCAGTGGGTTTCGAAAAAATAAAAACCCATTGATTAAATTTCAATTCGGAGCACAAAAATACCATACGGAGGGGGCATATTACATTTTCGTGACAGTTGTTGTGGCGTATCATAGCGGCAGCAGCGGCATGAGTGGCGGAGAGTTGTGAGCCCGACGTGAATGAGGGAGAAATGAGGAGTTTGCCATTGGCTTACAGTTTATATACAATTAACGTTCGAACATTTATAACAAAATGTTTGTGTGTACAGTCCCCGTATTAATATTCGAACGTATTATTGTTGACGTTACACAATACATCCGAACAGTAATCATTGACATGCGAACGTGGACACATGAATTGGCTTATATCATATTCAAATATATTATATACTATTAATATATATTAATAATTATTATTTTAAATTTATTATTATTTATATATGCTAGTATAGTTATATAATATATGAAATAATATATATATAGTGTGGGATATATTATAGTGTACATATTATATAATATGTAGTCTATTATATATATTTTACTATAATATATATATTACTAGACTATATATATACTATATGTATAGTTATTATATTTAATATATTATATAGCATATAATAATCTATACTATACATAATAGATTATGTATAATATAATATATTATATATAAGTAATATATTACTAGACTATATATATTGTACTAGACTATATACTTTAGTAGTATAATGATAGACTATATATAGGTACATATATATAATATTCAACTATATAGTATTTTACAATATATACTTGTAAAATACTATATGGTCTACTACTATATAGTATATGCTTATATATGTAGTCTTCAACTATATATATACATGATATATAATGTAATATAATATAATATAATATAATAACATATATATAATTTATATGTATGATATATTATATTATAATTTTTAATATGATATATAAAAATTAATTTACATGATATTATATAATATAATATACAAAAATAACATTTTTTTCCTCAATACGTTCAAACGTATATGGTATACGTCCGAATGTAAGTGAAAAAGTGGCGGGAGTTTTCCTGCTTGAACTTTGGGACCCAAAGTGACGCCCCCAAATCCCCACGCACGGACACGGGGAAATCGAGACGTCCAGATGGTGACAACCCGGGTCACCACCTTAACGACGGGTGCCAAGTGTGTGCAAAGGCAACATATGTGCACGAAGAAACACGCAGCGGATAACGAAAGCCATAAAACTAAGTACCAGAATTTTTCTTAACGTATTACAAGCTGTTTAAAACATACATAAAATATTACAAAACACTAACATAGTTTTAAACCAAATATAAAGCACAACATCAGCAACCCGGCGGAGCCGCATCTTCGGGCTCAGCCTCCTCCTCCTCATCCTCAAAACCTGCATCAAAAGTTACGGAACCAAAAATGGTACCGCAGGTAAGTAAAACCCAAACACCGCCAGATAAAAAGACATAGAACTCAAACAAAATGCATGAAGCATGCCCAATGCACAAAACCCATAAAACATAATTTTCCACACACGCCAAAAGTCACATTTGGCCTCTATAACCGTCTCAAACCAAAAACCATTTTTACCCGTATGCACCATGACCTCCCCTAGGGTTCATCCGCACACCCTGGCTCCAGTGCCACACCGCAGAGTACCACTACGCATGTGACACCTAACGAGCGATGCCCAGTTCCACGCCCCGCGTGTTCGTAGCCAAGCATCCTCTAGCCCTCACCAGCGAAGGGCCACGGAGTCGGTGCGTAGGGCGATGCCCGGTTCCGTGCCCGGTGCGTTCGTAGCCAAGCAACCCGTAGCCGCCGTTCCCGTCGTCGCCCAGCGACGACCCAGGGGACATCACTCAGTTTATTCCGCTCCTGAGTGACCAGAGGAGCTCCATCGGGATAATACCCCATCCCGGCTTGGGGTCATGATACACACGCACCCGTAAGTCCACTTATGCCAAAAAAAGGCTTTCCTCAATTAAACAAACACACACGTGCATGCACCATGTAAATGCCATATCAATGCACAAAAATAAACCATCAACATAAATCAAATAAACAAGCAACTCCGTCCTCCATCCATCCGACCCCCGAACTCCTCGGACTCAGTCCGGAATCAACCAACCAGCAGCAATAAATATTTATTGAATGGGAAAATATATTTAAATCTGAAAGTAGGGTTTGGAAAATACTTACAACGTTATACGGTAATTTTAGAAAACACTCGGCGTTGCAAACGGCGGAGGAAAAGCAATGTTACAGTGAAAATTCACTGTGGCCGTGGGTTGTGAAATACCCACTTTTGAACAGGGACAAACCAGGGCTTGGGATTGATAGGGAATGGTCTAGGGATGATTCTGAAGCTATTGGAAGTGGTGGTTGGCCGTGGGTGGCGGCAGAAACAGCGGAGAGAGGTCGAATTTCCCAAAAAGGAAAGCTAGCTCGTGGGAGCTGTTCCGGTGACCGTTGGAGGCCGAAAATAGGTGGGTTAGGACGGCAAGAGACCGGTGATGATGTGGTGAAGAAATGGTGGCTGGAGGTGGAGCGACGGTGGCGGATCGAGCCAAAAATCGTGTAGGCTTTAAGGGGGTTTTCCGGCCAAACGGCCGGCCGGATGGGGCTCGGAATTGGTGGTGAGGAGCGCCAGAGGGAGAGGTGTCGACCGGTGGGGGCGGTGTACCGCACGGCGGCCGGACGGCGGCGGGTCAAGTGCAGGAAGGAGCTCCGGCGTGAGAGAGGCGGAGAGAGAGAGGGATGGGGTCGACGCGGGAGGAAGGAGAGAAAAAAAAGAAAAGAAAGAAAAAAGAGAAAAAGAAAGAAAAAGAAAGAAGAAAAAGAAAAAAGGAAAAAGAAGAAAAAGAGAAAAAGGAAAAAGAAAAAGGAAAAAGGGAAAAGAGGTGTAGGAAAACAAGATGAGGTCTAATCCTCATTCCGGGAAAACAAAACTAAACCGCCGAAACGAGATTAAAAACCGTAAACGACTAAAAGAAATAAAACACATCATCAAATAAATTAAAAACCAAATTTTAAAATGCAATAAATTGAAATAAATAAACTAATATATTAATTAAAATAAAAACAACCATTCAGTGAAAATACACGCGAAAGCGGGTCATCACATCCTCCCCCGCCTTAAAAACAAATTTCGTCCTCGAAATTTGCAAGATCAACCACCAACTTAAAGAAGCCACACAAAAACACACAAACCATCTGTGACCAAGATTAGGATACATACCTTCATCCTTCAAACAAGTACGGGTACTGCTCCCTCATGTCCGCTACTCGCTCCCAAGAGAAGTCTTGAGCTAATGGATCTCCCCAAGCCACCTTAACCAAAGGTATCGTCTTGGACCTCAACTGTTGCTCCTTCCAATCCATGATCTGCGACGGAACAACTTCATAAGTGAGATCCAGTTGCAACTGAATACCCGCTGGGTCGACGAAGCGTGGCTCTTGCTGTCCAAAGCTCTTCTTCAGGGATGATACATGGAAGACATCATGAATATCCCCAAAATATCCTGGCAAAGCAACTCTATAGGCGATGGACCCTACCTTCTCCAGAATCTGAAAAGGGCCGACATACCTCGGATCCAACTTCCTCTTCTTACCAAAACGCTTAACACCTCTCATGGGAGAGACTTTGAGATAAACCCAATCACCAACTTCAAAAGACAACTCTCTCCTCCTGGTATCAGCGTAGCTTTTCTAGCGACTCTGAGCTGCTGCCATTTTATCTCTGATGATCCAGACTTGGCTTTGCATCTCTTGAATTATTTTGGGTCCAATTATCCTACTCTCCCTGACTTCATCCCAACATAAGGGCGACCTGCACTTCCTCCCATAAAGAGCTTCATAGGGAGCCATCTGAATGGTCGCATGGAAGCTATTATTATATGCAAACTCGATGAGCGGCAAATGGTTTTCCCAACTCCCTTGAAATTCTATGACACATGCTCGCAACATGTCTTCAAGGATCTGTATTGTGCGCTCTAACTGGCCATCTGTTTGCGGGTGATATGCAGTACTGAACTTCAACTTAGTACCCAAAGCTGCCTGCAAACTCTTCCAGAACTGCGGCGTGAACCTCGGGTCTCGATCCAATACTATACTCTTTGGTATGCCGTGCAGCCGCACTATCTCCTTGACATACAAGCGGGTCAACTTACCCAAAGAGTCGGTGTTATTAACAGGCAGGAAATGAGCACTTTTCGTTAACCGGTCAACAATCACCCAAACAGAATTTTTCCCACTAGGCGTTCTCGGCAAACCCACTACAAAGTCCATCGTGATGTCATCCCATTTCCACTCAGGAATAGGGAGGGGTTGGAGCATACCTGCAGGTCTTTGATGCTCGGCCTTCACTTGATGGCATGTGTGGCATTTCTCAACATATAAGGCAATATCCTTTTTCATTCCATCCCACCAGTAATTTTTCTTCAAGTCCCGATACATCTTTGTACTGCCGGGATGAACTGAATAAGGGGCCACATGAGCTTCCGCCATGATCCGCTCCTTGAATTCTGAATCTTTAGGGACCACTCTGCGATCTCAGAACCGAAGTATCCCATCGTTATCCATGCTATAATGCAACGGCCCTCGAGATTTTCTGACTCTTTTCCTGATATTCAGCAGCTTCGAATCCTTCCTTTGAAGAGTCTTCAATTCTTCAAAATCGGTTACCCGAATATCCAGAACTGAAGATAAAATCTCTTCTTGCTGCGAACTCTCAATAAGGAGCCTTCTCATCCCACAAAGCAACGAATCCAATTCTGAAGGCTCAGCTTCATCTTCCAAGTGCGACTTTCGGCTCAAAGCATCAGCAACTATATTAGCCTTCCCCGGATGGTACTTGATCTCACACTGATAGTCACTGATTAGCTCTAGCCACCGCCTCTGCCTCATGTTCAGATTTTTCTAGGAAAACAAATGCTTCAAGCTCTTGTGATCAGTAAATACCTCGCAAGCTTCCCCATACAAGAAGTGCCGCCAGATCTTGAGAGTAAAAACAATCGCAACCAATTCTAGATCGTGCGTCGGATAATTCTTCTCATGGTCCTTTAGCTGACGAGATGCATAGGCTACAACCCGTCCTTCCTGCATAAGGACACAACCCAAACCAAACTTAGACGCATCACTAAAGACTACGAAAGGCTTATGCGGTTCTGGGAGCGCTAACACTGGTGCCGTCGTCAACCTATTCTTTAATTCTTGGAAGCTTCTCTCACACTTATCTGACCAAACAAATTCTGTATTCTTCCGAGTCAAAGCTGTGACAGGTCCGGATAGGCGAGCAAATCCCTCCACAAATCTTCGGTAGTACCCGGCCAGCCCCAAGAAACTCCGGATCTCGAGCACTGTAGTTGGGCGCTGCCATGACAAAATGGCTTCTACCTTACTAGGATCAACGGCCACTCCGTCTCGGGAAATTACATGCCCAAGAAATTTAACTTCTTACAACCAGAATTCACACTTGCTGAGCTTAGCGTACAGTTGGTGTTCTCTCAATTTCCCAAGTACCAAACGAAGATGATACACATGCTCTTCAACATCTCGGGAATAAATCAGAATATCATCGATGAATACTACCACAAAGGAATCCAGATAAGGTCGAAATACTCGATTCATTAAATCCATGAAAGCAGCAGGGGCATTAGCTAACCCAAACGACATCACCTTAAATTCATAATGCCCATACCTCGACCTGAAGGCAGTTTTAGGCACATCCTTATCTCTGATCCTCAGCTGGTAGTATCCCAACCTCAGATAAATTTTAGAGAACACGACTGCTCTTCGAAGCTGATCAAATAAATCATCTATCCGCTGGAGAGGATATTTATTTTTTATGGTCACCTTATTCAATTCCCGATAATCTATGCACATACGGAGGGTTCCATCTTTCTTTTTAACAAACAAAACTGGTGCACCCCACGGTGAAGTACTACGCTGAATAAATCCCTTCTCTACCAGTTCTTGCAACTGAGTCTTCAGCTCTTTTAATTCAGCCGGTGCCATGCGATAAGGAGCTTTATGCACAGGAGCCGCTCCAGGTTCCAAGTCTATAACAAATTCCATTTCCCGCACAGGGGGTAGTTCGGGCAAGTCGTCCACAAACACATCGGGGAATTCTTCCACAACTGGGATGTCTGCCAAAGACTTATCCTCGGACGGCGTGGACACCATCTGAACCAAGAATGCATCCGCTCCCCATGCAATCTCCCTTTTTGCTTGAATTGCCGATATAATTATCGGCTTTTCTTTTAACTTACTCCCCGCAAATTCCAGACAATCACCATCTGGAAGCTGAAAGCTAATTATCTGACTTCTGCAATTAATACTCGCAGAATATCGGTACAGCCAATCCATCCCGAGGATGATATCAAAACCCAACAGCTTGAACACCACCAAATCAGCATCCAAGAACCTTCCCTCAAAATTCAACGGGCATCCCAAAGCAACCTTGGAACACCACACCATTTCACCATCGGGTAGAGCCACTACCATAGACTTCGGCAACGGTTCCGTAACCAAATTACACAGCCGAGCAAACGTGGAAGATACAAATGACTGCGATGCACCAGAATCAAACAAAGTGCAAGCATAAAACTCATACAAATGGACTCTTCCTGAACCAACACATCAACCCATGAAATCCAAAAAACAAAAGAGAAACCAAATACACCAAAAATTAAATCCAACTTAAAATTAAATTAATCCACACCTGTAATTACTCCAGCATCATGGGTCGCTGGCGCCTCATCATCCACCTCTCCGGGTGTGACAGCATAAACCCAGGCATGCACTGCTTGTCTCGGGTTGATTTTTCCACCGTGTCTACCTCCACGGCTTCCTTGAACTCTGACGGGGCAATCCCGAGCAATATGTCCCACTTGGCCTCATCGGTAACACTGAGGTCCACTACTCACCCTCATGAGCTCTATTACATGCTCCACAAATTGGTACCCGTCCTCACATATGAACACCTGAGGACGTTTGAGGTCGAGTTCCAGTCCGCTGAACAAATTTCTGGGGCGAACCCGAGCTGCTTCCTTCACCAGAAAAACTACGTCTCTTATGTCCTGGAGGGGAGCCCATACTCAGATTATTTTCTCGCTCCACAAGGGTGGCCACATCCACTAATTCCTGAAAAGTGGATATCCGATGGCTGACCACCATACGGCGTATGTCATGGCGTAGTCCCTCCTGAAAATGATCAGCTCGCATCTCCTCGGTGGCGATAAGGTGAGGAGCAAATCGCCCAAGTTCTATGAATCTTCGGGCGTACTGTTCCACTGTCGCGCCCCCTTGGACCAAATTTGAGAACTCTCTTGCCTTTTGCTTCCTTACCACTGCGGGAAAGAAGCGGTCATTAAACTCCTTCTTGAAGCGCTGCCAGGTCACAGCAACGAAAGACCCCAATTCTGATTCCAGCATCACCCTCTTGGTATCCCACCAATCAGACGCAGTGCCTTGCAAGAGATAGCTGGCATAGAGTACCTGTTGTGCCTCGGTGCAACCACACACCTCAAATGTTCTTTCCAGATCTTTGATCCATTTTCCAGCTTGAAGTGGATCCTTTTCTCCAGTGAAGTGTGGGGTTCTATGCGCCAGGAAGCGCTCATAGGTGCATCCGGCTTGCACCATGCTACTGGACCCTCCTGGGTACATCCAAGGCCCCCCCTGATGTGGCTAAGGACCTCCTGGCTGTGGCCAAAACCCTCATTGCTGTGGACAAGGCCCTCCTTGTTGTGGCTAGGGACCCCCTTGTGGTGGCCAAGGTCCTCCTTGTTGTGGCCAAGGCCCTATCTGTTGTGGCCTAATATTCTGCTGCATGAACTCCGTCATCTGCCGTATTGCTTCGGCTATGGAGTCATCCCTTGAGGTATTGTCCCGTTGCTCCTGAGTAGATTTCCTTGGTCTCCCCATTTTTTCTTGTCACCACAACCTTTGACCCCCTTTCAGAAAACAAAAATAAATAAAACTAACAACAAACAAAAACAGAACCACAGACCAACACCACATCACAGAAAATAAAAGAAACCAACTTGTAAAAACATAACCAAATAAATAAAAACAAACAAACAAGCTCAAACAAATAAAACAAATAAAACAAATCAAATAACTTTACTTAACATAATTTTTAAAACACGACTTTAAAAACATTTTGGTACTACCTACGGGACTTGTGGTTTTACCCAGAGCCAAACCGCTCTGATACCACCTATAACGCCCCCAAATCCCCATGCACGGACACGGAAAAATCGAGACGTCCGGATGGTGACAACCCAGGTCACCACCCTAACGACGGGTGCCAAGTGTGTGCAAAGGCAACATATGTGCACGAAGAAACACGCAGCGGATAATGAAAGCCATAAAACTAAGTACCAGAATTTTTCTTAACGTATTACAAGCTGTTTAAAACATACATAAAATATTAGAAAACACTAACATAGTTTTAAACCAAATATAAAGCACAACATCAGCAACTTGGCGGAGCCGCATCCTCGGGCTCAGCCTCCTCCTCATCCTCAAAACCTGCACCAAAAGCTACGGAACCAAAAATGGTACCGCAGGTAAGTAAAACCCAAACACCACCAGATAAAAAGACATAGAACTCAAACAAAATGCATGAAGCATGCCCAATGCACAAAACCCATAAAACATAATTTTCCACACACGCCAAAAGTCACATTTGGCCTCTATAACCGTCTCAAACCAAAAACCATTTTTACCCGTATGCACCATGACCTCCCCTAGGGGTCATCCGCACACCCTGGCTCCAGTGCCACACCGTAGTACCACTACGCATGTGACACCTAACGAGCGATGCCCAGTTCCACACCCCGCGTGTTTGTAGCCAAGCATCCTCTAGCCCTCACCAGCGAAGGGCCACAGAGTCGGTGCGTAGGGCGATGCCCGGTTCCGCGCCCGGCGCGTTCGTAGCCAAGCAACCCCTAGCCCCCGCTCCCGTCGTCGCCCAGCGACGACCCAGGGGACATCACTCAGTTTATTCCACTCCCGAGTGACTAGAGGAGCTCCATCGGGATAATACCCCATCCCGGCTTGGGGTCGTGATACACACGCACCCATAAGTCCACTTACGCCAAAAAACAGGCTTTTCTCAATTAAACAAACACACACGTGCATGCACCATGTAAATGTCATATCAATGCACAAAAATAAACCATCAACATAAATCAAATAAACAATCAACTCCGTCCTCCATCCATCCGACCCCCGAACTCCTCAGACTCAGTCTGGAATCAACCAACCAGCAGCAATAAATATTTATTGAATGAGCAAATATATTTAAATCTGAAAGTAGGGTTTGGAAAATACTTACAGCGCTATACGGTAATTTTAGAAAACACTCGGCGTTGCAAACGGCGGAGGAAAAGCAACGTTACAGTGAAAATTCACTGTGGCCGTGGGTTATGAAATACCCACTTTTGAACGGGGACAAACCAGGGCTTGGGATTGATAGGGAATGGTCTAGGGATGATTGTGAAGCTATTGGAAGTGGTGGTTGGCCGTGGGTGGCGGCAGAAACGGCGGAGAGAGGCCGGATTTCCCAAAAAGGATAGCTAGCTCGTGGGAGCTGTTCCGGTGACCGTTGGAGGCCGAAAATAGGTGGGTTAGGACGGCAAGGGACCGGTGATGATGTGGTGAAGAAATGGTGGCCGGAGGTGGAGCGACGACGGCGGATCGGGCCAAAAACTGTGTAGGCTTTAAGGGGGTTTTCCGGCCAAACGGTCGGCTGGATGGGGCTGGGAATTGGTGGTGAGGTGCGCCGGAGGGAGAGGTGTCGACCGGTGGGGGCGGTGTGCCGCACGGTGGCCGGATGGCGGCAGGTCGAGGGCAAGAAGGAGCTCCGGCGTGAGAGAGGAGGAGAGAGAGAGGGACGGGGTCAACGCGGGAGGAAGGAGAGAAAAAAAAAGAAAAGAAAGAAAAAAGAGAAAAAGAAAGAAAAAGAAAGAAGAAAAAGAAAAAAGGAAAAAGAAGAAAAAGAGAAAAAGGAAAAAGAAAAAGGAAAAAGGGAAAAGAGGTGTAGGAAAAGAAGATGAGGTCTAATCCTCATTCCGGGAAAACAAAACTAAACCGCCGAAACGAGATTAAAAACCGTAAACGACTAAAAGAAATAAAACACATCATCAAATAAATTAAAAACCAAATTTTAAAACGCAATAAATTGAAATAAATAAACTAATATATTAATTAAAATAAAAACAACCATTCAGTGAAAATATACACGAAAGCAGGTCATCACACCCAAAAACGTTCCAATGTTTAAATATAAGGTTCGAACGTATTGTAGAAAATTTGGAGGGGATAATTTACGATTCGAACGTTACATTATAGATGAGGGTGGGATAATTTAATGTTCGAACGTTAAGTAATGAATGTCCGAACGTCAAGTTATAGATAGATGACCTTTAATGAAAACGTGCATAGGAAATCAGAAACATTTTCTACTTTCCTCCCATGCGTGAGAGAGAGAGAGAGAGAGAGAGAGAGAGAGAGAGAGAGAGAGAGAGAGAGAGAGAGAGAGAGATTGTTAGAGTGAGAGAGGGAGAGATAGAGGGTTAGAGTGAAGAGGGTTAGATTTTCTACTTAGAGTGAGAGAGAGTTAGAGTGGGAGAGGGTTAGATTGAGTTAGAGTGAGAGAGAATTAGTGTATTTCTTTTTTCCTCCCAAAGGGAAGTAAGGTACAAATATTTTTTTCTTTTGATGTTTTTACAATTTTATGATATTTGTCAATATTTTTTTTTTATATGTATTTAACTAGCTAGTGTTGTGATTTTTTTTGAATGATTGTTTGTCATGGCTTGTTGAAAATTTATGATTTGCAAGAGGATATTGTGAGTACAAGGTATATATACTAAACTCTATTAATACATTTTGTTGTGATTTTATTGTGGATAAAAGTGAAATTTTTTATGTGTATAATTTGAGTTGATTGGGGATTTTGATGAATTAGATTATAGTATAATATTGTGAGTTGAGTATTGTATTTTGATTTTATATATTGTGAATATGTTTTGAATTCAATATTAATGAATTATATATATTTATTTGTGATATGGATTGTGTTATACTGTGAATTAAAATGAAAAATTATTGTTATGTGTATGGTTATTCATAAAATTAATGTGTTTTAGAAGTGTGTATTTTGTTGAAGCATATCCTGTGATTTTTGTTTATGTTATATTTTTTTTTTAAGCATATGTTGTGGTTATTTGTGTAATATGTTGTGATTAAAGAATATATATATATATATAGTATGATTATTTGTTGTGCATAATAGATGTTATATAATATTTGTTGTACATAATAGATGTTGTATAATGGGACAACTATATGCAATATACTTATTATATTTGAATAATAACAATTATTATAAGTTATAATATAAATATTAAGAAATAAATTGTTATCAATAAATAAGTATCTAATTTGTATATTAAAAATAGTGTTATTAATAAAAAATAACAGCTAAAAATATTATTTACAAATAATAACAATTAAAATTATATAATAACAATTATATAATAAGTATCAATTATAATAATAATTATATACTAACAATTAAAATTATATAATAACTTATATAATAGCCATTATATAATAATTATCAATTATAATAATAATTATATAATAACAATTAAAATTGAAGTGTTATCAATCCGTAAGTGTATTATAATCTAGTATATAGTATATTATACTATATAAGAAATAAATAATATCAATTATAATCAAATATATATAATAACAATTAAATATTAATAATAACAATTATATAATAACAAATACTTTGTATATAATAACAATTATAATAACAAATACTTTCTATATATAATAACAATTATATATTAACAATAATTTTTATTTTTTATCTATAATAAAAATGTCAAACAAATAGTTATGTTATTTTGCTAAACTAGAGAGAGATATTGTAAATATGCCCACAAGTTTTCTGTCTTTGAGAGAATGATTGAGAATTATCTTGAAGAAATGTCTGGCAAGTTACTTGACTATCAAACTCTCTCCAGCCTTGAGAGTTGTCAAGGTCAGATAGCTTATGACAGTTAAGTAATTGGACATAAATTTAGACATTTCTTCAAGATTACTCTCAATCGTTTCTCTACAAGATAGGTAGCTTCTGAGCATATTCTTCTATCTAAGATCTAGTTGAACAATATAACACTATTATATTTGTTTGACATTAATTCAAACAACATGTAAATGTTGTTTGTAGAGTTTTTTTTTAAGATATTGTGTGTCATTGCATAAATAACCTTAGACCTGTTTGAGAATTGGTGTACATTTAGGTGTACACAAATTCCTGAATTATCCAGTGTGGACAGTTTGAGATTATATTATCTATATTGCACATTCTTGTTACTCCTACTGAAAACATTTAGTATGAAGTTTCGGTGTCTTCCTTTATTGTTCTCCAAGTATACTGTTCGTAGGGTCACAATCCCTCTATGTGAACATGTATGCTTGGAGAATTATGTGGAAGTGCTGCCGAAATTTCTATTGATGTGGAAAGCAGTAGAGTGACGCAATGTGTGCAATATGGATAATATAATCTCGAATGGGATAGGACCAACCACCTTATCGAAAAAGCTATTTGAATTGGAGCATGACATGCATGTGAATTTTCTATATACGTGTTACTAATAGATAGATGTTTTTAGAAATAGACAAAAGTTGGATGCGTCTAGTGATAGACTTGGAAATGATTACGTATCCTATGCGCATGCAGTAAGAACCTTTATTGATTTTGCAAGGGCCTCTACTGATAGTCGTGGTTACATTAAGTGTCTATCTTGAGGTTGTAAAAATTTGAGTGTGATAGGGTTGGATGAAACTGAAAGTTATATATTCGTGAATAGTTTGGATTTGGGGTATACTTGATGGGTACTACATGGTGAGCCGTATGCACAATCAACAAATAGATTATTCGGTCATCCTAATTATTTGTGGCACGTGGATGATGATTATGAGCAAGATGAGATGGAGGAGATGTTGAGTGACATTGGAGCTGGGATGTTTATCGATGAGGTTGATGACAATGCCTCAAGTGGCCGAGGGACTGATTCTGAAAATTTTTTTGCAATGTGGGAAGATGCAAAACGCGTGCTTTATATAGGCTATACAAAACATTCCAAAATGTAATTTATTGTGCGGTTGATTCACATTAAGTCATTATGTGGGATGTCAACGAAAGTAATAAACATGGTATTAGACTTATTTAACGAGGTACTTCCCAAAGAGTCTGCATTGCCGAAGAACTTTTATGAAGCGAAACAGTTGAGAAAGGGATTAGGGTTTGAGTACAAGTCCATACATGCATGCAAGAATGGTTGTGTTTTATTTTAGTAGGAGAACAAGGAGAAAGAAGTATGTCCTGTATGTGGAGAGTCGAGGTAGAAGGGTAAGAAAAGTGTGCCGGTTAAGGTGTTGCGATATTTCCCATTGAGACCTAGGTTGTAGAGATTATATATGTGTAAGAAAACAACTCACAATATGAAGTGGCACAAGGAGAAAAGAGTTAATAATGACGCATTTATGAGGCATCTAGCTGACTCACTTGCGTAGCAATCTTTTGATAATCAATATCCAGAGTTTGGGATAGAAGCCTGGGACTCACAAGCCTGGGACTCACAATCGATGGATTCAACGCTTTTAGAAATATGAGTACAAGTTATAGCATTTGGTTTGTATTGTTGATTCTTTGCAATCTTCCACCATGGAGGTGCATGAAGGCGCCCAACTTTTTGCTAACATTACTTATCCCAAGCCCGAGATCACGTGGGAATGACATTGACGTATTCATGATGTCGTTGATTGAAGAGCTGAAAGAGTTATGGGAAACAGGCGTTAGAACTTATAATGCATCCACGTCAACATCTTTCCAGATGCATGCTACAGTAATGTGGACGATAAATGACTTTCTGGCATATGGGAATCTTTCTGCCTAGAGTACTAAAGGAAAGTTAGCGTGTCCGATGTGTAATAAAGAAACTGCTAGTGAGTGGTTAAAATATTCACAAAAGTTATGTTTCATGGGTCATCGAAGTCATCTATCAACAAATCATACATGGAAAACAGAATGCGCTAAGTTTGATGGCATGTAGAGGATAGAATTGCGCCAAATTAGTTGTTTGGGGAAGAGATAGTGAAACAACTGGTACATGTTAGAGTGAACAATTTTGGCAAAGGTTGGGGAAAGAACAAGAGAAAACGAGGCGTAGTATAATTGAATTGGACAAAGTGTAGTATTTTTTTGACTTGCCGTATTGGTCGTCCTGCATGTTACGACATAGTTTGGATGTAATGTACATAGAGAAAAATATTTGTGATAATATACTGAGTACATTAATGAGCATTAATAAAAAGATGAAAGATACGATCAAGACGAGAAAGGATCTTGAGAGAATGAGAATTAAACATAATTTGCATTTATGGTTGGAAGGTGATAGGGTGGTCATGCCGCATGCATGTTTTACGATGACAACGGAGGAGAGGATGGAGTTCTGCAAATGGTTGCAAGGTTTGAAACTGTCAGATGGTTATGCTTCAAATATTAGTAGATTCGTGAGCCCTGATGACTACAATATTGGTGGATTGAAAAGTCATGACTGTCACGTATTTTTGTAGAAGTTATTATTGGTGGGAATTCGTGAGAAGCTTACATCTAATATACGTGTTGCCGTAACCAAACTCTGTATGTTTTTTAAGTATTTGTGTGCTCGGGTAGTAAATCGAGATTTGCTGTAGAAACTGGAAGAATACATTGCTACTGTACTATGTAAATTTGAGCAGATCTTTCCACTATCATTTTTTGATGTCATGATACATTTACCCCGAGAGGTACTGTTGGGTGGACCGGTGCAGTTCTATTGGATGTATCCAGTTGCAAGATATTTGGGTCGACTGAAGCGCACTATTGGGAATAAAGCCAGAGCTGAGGGTTCAATAGCAGAGGCCTATAAACACGATGAATGGTTAATATTTTGCTCTCTATCTCTTCATGGTGTTGAGACAAGATTTAATCGTCAAGAGTGTAATGCAAATCTTGCTGCTCCGCCTCCTCGTGAGCTATTAGTGTTTTTTCAGAATGTACGACCTTTAGGTGCACAAACGGGTTACGATTTAATTGATATAGAGTTGGGTAAAGTTTGATGGTATGTGCTAAATAATTGCTGGGAGATTGATCACTATCTCAGGTATGTCATTGTAAAAGGTTCGAATAATTCTAGTTTCAAAAGTTTAACTATAACTAGGCAGTTAGCACATGGACAAACTTAAGACGGAGGCGTAAAGAATATAGAGACAAGACACGAGGAAGAATTTCTTAGATGGTTTGAACAACGTGTATAAACTAAACTCTATTAATATGTTAGACATCGAAAGTTTTAACTCTAGGTAATATTTAATAAATATACATTATTTCAATTGTTAGATTTTGGAACAACGTGCTCGTAATCCTGGACCAGTCTCTCCTGAATTGTATGCATTGGCACGTGGTCCCTCAAAATAGAGCACTTCGATACACTGCATGCATGGTTCGAGGTTATAGATTCTATACTCTAAACTGTGAACATAATATAAAGACTCAAAACTGTGGTGTGTTGGTTGAGGGGAGTCATGAAACAAATGATATTGATTATTATGGTGTCATTCGTGATATTAGCGGATTGAAATATATGGGTGGGTCTCTAAAATATGTCTCTAAATGTGATTGGTGGGATCTAGGCAGTGGTCGGGTTTTGATATATAGGGATAATCACTTTACAAGTGTCAATACTGCATCTAAATAGTTCGAAGATGATCAATTTGTATTGGCTTGTCAAGTTACTCAAATCTATTACTTGATTGATCCAATGAAAAGCGCTGAGGAAGATAGTGGAGAGATAACTTGGCAAGTCATACAAAAATTTGTTTCCTGAAATATATATGAACCAGGAACGAGTGCAGATTATGATAATAGTAGAGATGAAGATGACACTTCGATTATAAAGGCCTACTAGGAAGATGAAGAGGGTATTAACTTGTTTGTTGACCTCGGTGCACCCGAGTTGCTCTCCTTGTATGGAGATGCCGTTCCACCCATCCATGTCGACCAATCCATATTAAATGATCATTCAATTCAAGAAAGTGAGAAAGAAGAAGAAGACGAAGAAGAAGAATCCAGGGGGGAGGAGTGGATACGGAGGACGAAGAAGAGGTTGATGATAATGACGAAGATGTTATAAAGGGAGATTCTGAAACAAGCATAGAAAATACATCCAAAGATGAAGACTAAAAGTGCTAAAAACTTTATTCATATAGGTGACAATAGAATTTTATACTAAAATTAATTTCTTCTGATTAATTTTTTTATATAATTAATCATTTTCAAGGATGCTGCCAAAACGACAAAGAAGAAATGTGCCTCCTTCACCAAGTCCAAGTTCTGAACCCATTGAGGACTCCCCACCTAAGGAATCCGTTCCCGAAGATGAAGTTAACACTATAGAGCACGATGCACAATCGACACCTACTAGTAAGGAAATGTCGTTCATAATTAATTATATAATTAATACTTTTGTCTCAATAACTATATAACTATAAAAAATTATATTATTATCTATTAGTTGATGCATCCGCTCGTCGCAGTCGTGGCTATACAAGTGGCATCTCACTTGAGAAAAATCGAAGGCACGAAAAATTGAAGGTCACCATTTCTGATAATTCCACTGGAGGAGTGGATGATAGTGCATCAACACTTTCCTCCTATATTGGCACAGTAGACCGAGCTTATACTCCATTTATGTGCTCTCTTGGCGAGATGTTCCGAATGAGATTAATGAGTACATTCGAAGTCGTGTGTTGGTGAGTTTACTTTGAGAGTTCCTTTTTTCACCTAGATTAATATATCATATTTTTGACGTAATTAATTTATAATTAGGATGAATTTGACCTCGACTTTGGCCATAGCGAGGATTTGAGAATTGTGAATGAGTTAATGGAGACACTATTCGGATGTCACAAGGGACGATGTCACCACCACTTCAAGAAGTTTGAGACATTTGAAGAAGCTGCGCAATCCGCTTTCCAGCAGATGAACTTAGGCGATTTGAGAAAGTGTTGTGATCTTTTCGCATCTCCAGAATATCAGGTATTCAAGATTTATTTCCTTTAATTATTTACATTTATATTTATTGTTTATATTATATGTATATATTACAATTAACATTCTTAATTAATTTTATAGCACTTAAGTTCTATAGATGCATAATAGATTCGCTCTGACTATCCACCATCATGCTGGTTCAATATCATTCCATCGTCTTGTTGAAAAAATGGTAATTAATAAACTATATAATTCATTTATTTTCCTGCTATTCTTTTATATAAGTACTAATACTATCTTTTTAAAATTGCTAATATCGTTTTGTTAGAAATGTAATGATCCTGAAAACTTTTCCCTCGTTCATGTCTATGCTGATGCTCACACTAATAAGCGTAGTAAGTGGATGGATCTTGCTGCTATAGATAATTATGTAAGTGGTGTTCCTTTTGTTAAATAAATTATGCCACATGTGAATAATTTATTTTTTATTTGTATTTCTTTTAATACGTTACTTATTGTGTGTTTTAATCTTTTAAATTGTAGGAAAAAATGATGGAGATGCAGTCAGCTTCCGGGGAATCCTTTCTTAGTGACATAGACATTTTCACGCAATTGCTCGGGCCCAACTCTAATATGGCAAGAGGTTTGGTACGATCTTTCAACCATTTCGGGTCATCTTCCTCAATCTCATCGACTTTCCAAATTAATAATCTTACCAAAGATTTAGAAGTTGTATGGCGTGAGAATGAGTATGAGTTAGAGTCCCTCTTAGAGTGACAATCTTATTTAGAGACGCGTTTAGAGGACCAACAAATAGACCAGGAGGAAAGAATACGCAGTGAGGTCCAAGAGCAAGTGCAGCAGGAAATGACGCTGCAAATGGAGCGTGCTATGTCATTGCAACAGAATCGAGGTGGACGAGGAAAGAAAAAGAATGAATTTTATTGGTATATTATATTTTTAATATCTAATTTGGAAACAGTTGCAAATATTGTTGGTTGTGAAATATGTTATGTAATATGATACAATTGGTATGTTTTTTAATTGAATGAGTTTAGTATTTCTGATACGTGTGTTCGAATGTAAATAAAATATGTTTGAACAATGTTTCACATTCGAACCCACGTTCGAATGTAATTACACAAAATTATAACAAAATGTTTGAACGTTCTCACTGTCAAATAAACATAACATTCGAATGTTTAAACATTTAACATTCCAAACCTCCAAACCTACTTTTTGCATTCGAACGCTACTTTGTTAACATTCAAATTAACATCCAAATGTTATGATACATATGTTCGGACATTGGTCCATTTCCATTGGAATTTAAATTTGAATGTAATGTTCAGATGTAAAAATGTTCAAACATAAATATGATACTTTAGAACTATAATCAACAAACGTTACCTACTGTCATTTAAAAGTCAGTTGGTCTGGTTTACATTTGAACGTTAAATTTTACGTTTGCACGTGACTTTCTGTGACAGATTTTAACCGTCATAGTAAAAGGAAGCATTTGAACGTTATATCAAACGGCATACTGCCAACGGTCACTAAAAATATTTTTAGTGACAGTTGTACAGTAAACTGTCACCAAATGTATTCTGTGTGCACATTAGGTGACGGTTGAAACGGTCATCAAATGTATTTTGTGATGTTTTGGTCATTTTTTGTGACAGCTTCCTCTGTCACTAAATCCCATTTTTGTTGTAGTGCATGTACATGTTAGAAAAAATATAAACCATTTGCTTGATATGTATTTGATTGGTAGAACTGGAGGCTGAAAAAAATAGCTCAAGTAACGTACAATTTATCAAAATGAGAAATAACCACTGTTTACAAAAATAGAGTTGTAACTATTCTAATTTTGGCTTAAGTTTTTCAAAAATAAAGTTTATGGTCTGATCACCACCCTCATGCAGGCAACAGATCGTGCTCCAGGCCACCTCTTTGTCGATAATTAAGGTTGGCCCTATATTGGCATTAAGGTTGCGGCTAAACTACTCCATTTTGTGATGGTCCGGCCACCAGCTTATGAGCTATGATATATTTCTTTCTATTATAACAAGCAGCTATCCATTTGCTACGATAATAAACAATGAATAATTCTATTTGCAGTTCACAAATATGGACTACAATGCAAACCACTAATGAAATGATGGCCTTAGAAATGCTGCGTCCAACTCTACCTTATGTGTTTCACCAGCAATCTCTACATCCCTCTCAGCAGAGCAGCTCTCATGCTGGCCCTTGCCCTAGCTCCCACCCCATCGCAGTCGTCGTTAACATCACTGTCCAACTCTACATCCCATATGCTGCTCCCCACCTATGCTCCCAAACCCCCTAAATTCCTAACCCTCAAAGAAGGTCGCTGGGACCATCGGTGACTTCACCCTCTTGAGTTATGCTCTTCTCTTTTGTCTTTGCACCATCTAAGTCTTCATCGTTTCTTTAGTTGAAGTTTCTCGGGCTAAATATTTATAGAATTAAACAAAAAAATAAAATTTAAAAATAACAAAAATGTTGATAATTTGGATTTTGACTTCTGAGTTATGATGGATTTTGTTGTGGAATCTTTTTCTTTCATTATTGTTATATACCTATGAAAGTAACTTAATTAGTTTATATAAAACTTCCAGACGGGAAAGAGAATATAAAGTGGTGATTAAGTTTGTCACGAGGGCAAACATGCATCATTTGGGGTAGCTTCTAGCTGGCAAGCGTGCAGATGCTTCACAGGAAGCACTTCAAATTCTTGACATTGTATTAAGCTTTCAACAAAGAGGTATAATTTCTCAATGCATGTTATCTCATTAGGTTTTATACGTGACAGATGACCCTTGCGCAATTGGTTCTTGTTACCTTAAAAAGCTTATATTTTGTAAAGGTATTCCCCAATAGGGAGATCCTTCTTTTCACCATATGTTAGAATGCCACAACAACTTGGTGGCTAGAATGATGGTGTGGTTTTTACCAGAGTATAAGGCCTACCCAGATGGGCTTGTCCATAAACATTAGTAATTCTATGAATTTTCTAATGGATAGCACTTGAGCTTTTTTCAATGGCGATGGAACTGACAAGAGGGGAATTGTGTCCTTGGGGAGTAGCATCGATGACTTTGTAGCCAATAGGATTCTTGAGCACGCAGTAGTCTTAAGGACGCAAGAGTCTTAAGGAATGTCACTGTAGATTGAGCACACAGGGAGCAGGATAACACTGATTTAAGGGTGTTTACGTCATTTATAAAGTAAGGTTCTTTCTGTCTATTTCTAAGTTGGAATGCAAAGGAGTCCAAAATATTGGGCATCACTCATGAACAATATTTTCATTGTCCTCCCGTGTATTGTGTGTGTTTACCCTTCAATTTTATTATGTGTTGTCGATGCAAAAATTCCTCTCTCTCTCACATTCCCCGATTCTCTCTCTCAGTTTTCTCTCGACCTAACATCCACTCTTCTCTCTCTCTCTCTCTCTCTCTCTCTCTCTCTCTCTCTCTCCCTTGGCAACTTTCTATGGTTTGAATTTTAAATTTGTGGTCTTTTTTGTTTTTAAACTTCTTGGTTTGGTTTTTGTAGGGAATCTGCTTTGTTTGGCTTGAAGTTTATGCTACTTTTTATCTTTTTTGGTGCATTAATAGAAGTTGTGTTTTTTATTTTAAGAATAGTTGGTATCTTTCTTTTATATATTTTGTTGGATTTGCATGTTTTATTATTTATTTGGTTTCTTGGTTTCATTTGTCTTGTCTGTTATTGGGTTTTGATTTGCAGCTTCTTGGAAAAAAAGATGGCTTTTACTTTTTAATTTTATGATTAAATGAAAATTAAGATCAATACTAAAATGGGAAGAGGCATCCTCAGCTAATTAAATATGGTGATGGTAACAACGACTAGACTAAAGTAGTAGCAACCCATCTATTCACTGTCAAGATCATAGCTAACAAAAACAAAATACATTATTATTGGAATATAAGAGGGATTGGTCTTTTGCCATCTATTCTTTACCTGATCTAGTTCAATAAAGTTAATGTCAGGGATAACTATTCAAACATGAAGAAAGGGAGAAACACCTTTATTCTTGGTTGTTACATGCATCAAATAAAATATCAATGTTTTAATAAGTGCTAGATCCGCCTTTGTAATAGTCCAATAGATGAGCTTCGAGCCCCTTCTGATTTCAAGTAATGCTCTGTCAATCACATTCATTTTAAATCCCCAAACCCTAAAATAAAGGTTGAATGTTTGTATTTGGAAATAAATAACTAAACAATTACTTTAAAGAAGGAACCAAGTTCCAATCATGTTTTGAAGTGTATTGTTGTATCCAATTGGGCTATGTGCCTCTCTTTCATGGGTGCCAATTGCTTCATTTTTGTGATTCTGTTTGTGATCGGCTGTTTTGGGTGTCCTATAGTGCTTTCTATTTTTCTCTCTCACAGAAAATGCAGTACAATTTGTTGGAAGAATTTTTATTTCTTCTGAGGTTTGCATTTATACAGTGATTCTGATTTTTATATATCAGTTATATTTGTTTTAGTTTTAATTATTTAGATGGATGACTGTCTTGAGTCTTTGTAATGTCTAGCAATTAGGAATTCCTACACCTCTGTTGATGCTATGATATACATGTTTTGCATCTAGTTGCAATATGTTTTCTTAGGTTTTGATTCTTATGGTATGATTTTTGTCAGGGGAATTCTATATCAATGATGAAGCAGAACTTTTATACCTTTCTGTCTAAAGGTTTATTTGAACAACTAATCTTCAAGCATCCTCACAAGAAAATGTGCATATATGATCATATGGTTTTGTTGATCTATTATCTAGGTTTTTTCTTATGATCAAACGTGTCAGTTATTGGGTGGTTATTTCTAAATCAACCAATGCATAAAACTAGAGTTAAACACTAGGTGTTAAGCCAACAGATCTATCTATAGGTTGCTTTGTGTTTGAGGGGTTAGCATATGCAAACAGAGATGCATAGAATTGATGAAGTCCATTTCTTTCATGTCTTGGAAATGAGGAATCATAATTCTTGAAGATTTGAAATAATTTGTTATCTTATTCAAGGACTTACAATAAATAGGTAGTAGCTTGAAATTGAAATTCCATTATATTATTGAAGAGGAATGAAGATGAACAGATTGACTCAGTTAATTCATTCAACATGAAATTATGCTATGAAACGTAAAACTATGGAACCAAAGCAATGACTATAGAATGGCCATATAGTTTCCACCATTTCTATGAAGGTACCTGGATTGTTTTGTGTGGTAGCTCATTGAAAAGTTTTGTGAGAAGCAAGTGGCAATGTTAAGAACAGAACTTTACTTTCTCATTGCTATCTTTACATGTGATTTATCCTCTATTTACTGCAGAATAGACACATCATTCTTCCATATTAGATGTGATAATTATATTTTTAATCTGTTTGAGAATGCAGAGAAGGTCCAAATTTTGTGAAAAGGATTAGTGTTGCCACAAGTATCTAAAAGCAATGCTACACTAGCATCTTCTTTGGAGACTGCCCAAAACAATTGAGTTCCATGTTCCTGCCATTTGGCAAGCGGTACTCTTACCTCTTCTTGAATTAAAAAAAATTAAATAAATACATCATTTGGAAGTTTGAACCCTGAGATTTTTAAGGTTAATTTGGCTTTGCTACATTGCTTCCTGCATGTAACTAGAGGCAAATATAGTTATATGTGATTTTATGTGCAATATTCACATCCTTAGTTGTGTCATTGCTGGTACCTAGATTTGGAAAATCAAATCCAATTTGAAGAGTCAACATTCTATTATCAAATATATAGTGCTCTTACTAGCTAGTTTGAAATTTTAGTTTAGCCCCTTTTCCTGCTCTCCATTGTGTAGAGCAGTCCTCTCGATTTTCGTTTCTTGTAAAATTTGGTTGTTGTATGAAATCTCATTCAGAATTTCTGGAGCCATTGACTTATTTTTTCTTATATTCATTTGTGAAGCAAATTAAAACAAATATTCGACAACTAAGCTGCATCTAAACTTTTTGGTATTTTAATAATTTTTACTTGTCAAAGATAAGTGCATTTCTTTTCATGTTGATCAGGATCACCATCCTTTTGAAGAATTTCTTGGAGTTTTGTAGGGTGATGGAGACTTGATTTGTTCAGCTAAGTGGTTTTGGTGGTTTGTATCAACATCAATACTTGCTTGGAGTTGCCACTAGAGATGACATTGTTGCCTGTAATGTTAAGGAAGATTCAAGTCTAGATAGAGCTGCAAAGAATTTATTGATTTCCTCAAGTTTTGATTATTTTAGTTTGTTGGGGAATATTTGGTTGTTCCTCCATTCAGGTTTCAACTTTTCGGGATCTGGTTGATGTGTCGATTGTCCAAGTAATTGTTAAGGTGCAAGTTAGAAACAGTTGTTAAGGTGTAAGTTAGAAACAGTTGTCCTCTTTCAACATGTTCTTTTTTTATATTATATTAATGAGAAAAATTCATTTTAATATGCACTTGGTAGAGAAAAATTCCTCTTCCAATGTTTTCATAGCATTTATGTCCGTCCGTGTGAGTTTCCTTGCTGCAGGTTTATTGATCTCTTCGGCGTGCATGAGTTTCTTTGCTACAGCTTGCAGCTCCTTTTACATTTATTTGTGACTTGTCAAGAATGTCCCTTTGTTATAATATTTCTCTGTGACGCCCCCAAATCCCCATGCACGAACACGGGAAAATCGAGACGTCCAAATGATGACATCATGGGTCATCACCCTATCAACGTGTGCCAAGTGTGTGTATAAGTGACGAATATGCACAAGAAAAACGCAGCGAAAGGAAAAGTCAATAACTAAGTACCAGAATTTTTCTTGTTTAATACAAAGCTGTTCAAAAACATATAGAATAGAATATTACAAACACAAATATAATTTTAAATCAAATACAAAACATAACATCAGCATCCCGGCGGAGCCGCATCCTCGGACTCAGCCTCCTCCTCCTCATCCTCGATCTCTGCACCAAAATCTACGGTACCAAAAATAGTGCCTTAGGTAAGTAAACTCCAAACACCACTAGATAAAAACATAATAAACTCCACAATATGCATGAAAGAATGCAAATGCTCTCATCCCATAAAATCACATTTTTTCCACACACGCCAAAATCCCATTTGGCCCAAAAACATATCGTATAAAACCAAGCCTCGCCATTATCCCAGATAATGGCCCAAACCACCATTTTCCCAGAAAATGGATCACAATATCCTAATACAAAACCTCATCATTTTCTCAAAAAATGGCCCATTAACCAAACCATCAGAGCACTGTAGGCGGGAATCGCAAGCGGGACTCTACCGCCATCCCTGCTCACCACCATCCCTACACGTGCACTGTAGGTGGAAATCACAGGCGGGACTCTACCACCATCCCTGCTCACCACCATCCCTACACGTGCACTGTAGGCGGGAATCACAGGCGAGATTCTACCACCGTCCCTGCTTACCACCATCCCTACGCGTGCCTTTGACTCAAACCAGTCAGTCCAACCGTTCACATATACCATAAATGATTTCTCGCTTACCAGCACAGCATTCATTTTTCAAACACATGTACATGCATGCAACTACACGAAAAACCCGATTTTCCCTTTTTAAACATGAACATGCGTGCACTATACAAAGCAAACATCAAGGCTCAAATATCTCAAACAAAAAACAACATCAACCAAATAACTCTGTCCTCAATCCATCCGACCCCCGAACTCCTCAGACTCAGTCTGGAATCAACCAACCAGTAGTCAAATAATTATTGTAAGAGAAAAATATATTTAAATCTAAAAGTAGAGTTTAGAAAATACTTACAGCGCTATACGGTATTTTTAGAAAGCTCGCGGCGTTGCAAACGACGGAGGAAAAGCAACGTAACAGTGTAATTTACACTGTGGCCGTGGGTAATAAATTACCCACTTTCGAATGGAGACAAACCAAGGCATCAAATTGATAGGGAATGGTCTTGAGATATTTATGAAGTTAAAGGAAACGAGTTTTGGCCGTGGGTGGTGGTGGAAATGGAGGTCGAAGGCCAAAAAGGGGCTGAACGGAGTTGAGCTAGTGGGAGCTGCTCCGGCAATGGATCAAGGCCAAAAATGGGTGGTTTAGGTTGGCAAGAGGTAGGAGAAGAAGCTGTGAAGAGATGGTGGCTGGAGGTGGTGCGACGGCGCCGGAATCGGTGAAAAACCGTATGGCTTGGAGGAGCTCGTGGTGGCTAACGGTGGCTCGAATGGAGGTGAAACTTGGTGGGGATGTTCATCGGTGAGAGGGGAAGAAAACTGGGTGGGTGGTGTAGGCCACGCCACCGGCGAGCGGCGGTTCTGGGCTGCGAAAGCAACCGGCGACAGGGGCAAAAATAGAGCAGGTGTAGTGACTTCTGGCAGCTTGCGGTGGCTAACGGCTGGTCCGATGGCTCTGAAAATTGGTGGGGATGATCTCTGGTGGAAGGGGAAGAGAATGGTGATGGTGGTGCACTAAACGGTGGCCGAACGGCGGAGAACTGGGCTGACAAACAGGCGGCGATGGAAGGAGAAAAAGGGGCTGCTGTGCGTACGCGGGAGAGGAGGAAGAAGAAAGAAGAAGAAAAGGAAGAAAAAGAAGGAAAAAGAAAGAAAAAGAAAAAATAAAAAGAAAGAAAAGAAAAGAAAAGAAATGAGGTCCATTTCTCACTTCGGAAACCAAAACAGATCCGCCGAAAACAATATTAAAAACCATAAAACGACTAAAATAAATTAAACACAACATCAAATAAATTAAAACCAATTAAAATACATTAATTTAAAATAAATAAACTAATATATTAATTAAATTAAAAACAACCATTCAGTGAAAATACACGTAAAAGCGGGTCATCACATTCTCTATACTCAAAAAGGGATGTCAACAACTCACGTATTTCTTTAAAAAAAATAATTGCCCTGCAACGTATAAACATGATATGAGAAGAGTAAAATTAAGATATTTATTTTGATGTGAAACAATTGCATTATCAATCTTTTTAAGCACAAAAAATATCAGAATTTATCAATGGACTCAAGTATCATGATCTACTACATAATTAAGTACTTAAATTATTTTTGGTTAAACAATTTATTCACTTAAGTAGCTTAATTATGTAGTTTTATCACTTCATCAGCTTTCCACTTGTTCCCTTTGGAAAAATCTATTCTTCATCTGCTTTTTCTATCACACACCACACGAAGATTAACATGGCAAACTGGGTCTACTTACATTCTGGGTCAGCGACTAAATCCCCATCGTCTCTCCTCCTGTGAATCCCTAAGGAAAAATCTCTCTCCCAATGACGATTCATCTTCCTCATTTGAGAACTACTTTCCGCGTGAGTCCCCAAATTCTGGTTTTCCGTTTTCAAGCTATAGCATGTTATGATCCGTTTGATAATGAGGAGCAGTTGAGTTGTGAAAGGAAGATGAAGAACGAAAGTGTGAAGAATAGCAGTGAGTGACAGTTAGGAAGTGGTAGTTGAGAGAATTGTAATACACTGTCGTTCTATTAAGATAAATGTATAAAAGAGGGTAAACGACAAGTAGTAATAAGGGGTTGTAAACTGTAAACTATAGGGTGATTAAACACAGTCGTTTAATCATCCTGATTCAACTAATGCAAATTTCATCTATAAAAAGAAACCATCAGTTGGGATGGAGGCCAACTATGGTATCAAGAATTAAACAAACTTCTCTCTCTAACTCTCTTTAGTTCCTCTGTCTAGTTCTTGGAGACTAACCATCTCGAATTGGTTATAGTTCTTTAGTGGGTCCATTATAATTGGTATCACGAGCCAGTCACAATGGCGGAAGGAACAAGATCATATGCTCAAGTTGCAGATGCAATAAACCAGGTTCGACTTTAGCAAGAAAGGCAATAGTGAAATTCCCAACGTACCCCTGTAAAACCACGAAATTGTCTACCAATTTCCTTGAACAAATAAGTTAGATCTCAATTATCAAGATTATGAAACAAATCAAATACTTTAAAATAAATAATCAAACTTGCAAGACACAACGATTGGTTACGAAGGGAAACCTTTTAAAGAACTCTTTAAAGGTAAAACCCTATGGGGCAGCCAAACCCAGGAAAGTCAATCTTATTATTTGAAGAACAATTACAAGCAATAATCAATTACAAAACCTTTGCAATTCGACTCTCTTGCCTAGACAAACGACCCGTTTGTCTTCTACCGCAGTAGCAGCCAGAACCTCTGGCGATCTTCAAATGTTGACTTCCCTTCTGGAACTCCAGAGACTGAAATCCAATCGATATTCTTTCACACTCAAGAAGATATGAAAAACCCCATGAAAATTCTTAAGTGAATTTTCTCTCATAAACACTCAGAATATCCTCTGTAAAATTCGTGGCTTGAAGTCCTTGAAAAGATACAAAACCGAATCCCTTTAAATAGAAAGTCTGGAAAGAGTTCTAGTCGCAGTAGGACTCTGCTGACGGTTAGCAAATGACGCGAAAACGTGTTCCGACGGACTGCTAACATTTCGCGATAATATCTTCTGTTATTGACTAAACTCTGTTCAAAAGAATTCTAGTCGTAGTAGGACTCTACTGACGGTTAGCAACAGACACGAAAACGTGTTCCGATGGACTGCTAGCATTTTGTGATAACTTCTTCTGATATATACTAAACTCTGTTTCAGATTTCTTCTGGATAAGGGCAAAACTATCAGAACTCAATTTTGACTCAGGGCCTTATATAAACAACTCCTAAAACTTCTAGATAGACTCAATATTGTTTAGATACAAATCAATACTTATTTTACATTCATCCAAATTTAATCAAATAATGATAAGATAAACCTTATCATTTATCCAAATTTAATCAAATAATGATAAGATAAACCTTATCATTTAGTCATCTAATCCTATCCAAATTTTGCCTTTACAATCTCCCCCTTTGGCAGATTGGTGACAAAACCAACTTGATGAATGTCTTGCATATACAATCTTCCCATTGGTGGATCGGTCACAAAACCAACTTGATGAATGTAGTGTGCACCTAAGACAAAAACAACCAGCAGACCAAGATCCCGTGAAAAATATCTTAATACAGTAATGATAAGAAATGACATAGAACATTCTTTGAAACTAGTCCCAATAATAATCAAAGGTTAGATGTAATGTAAACCTACAAAAAGAAAGTGTTCTAGTCATCTTCAATAACCATGTTCTAGTCATCTCCCCCTCAATATTCTACTGCTCCTCCTAAAGTATATAGTTCTCCCCCTCAATATTTTGTTGCTCCCCTTTTTATATTTTCAGCAAATTCATTAAACTCCCACTTACTCAAACTACCCCTAAATTTCATAATATCAAAATATTCCAATGTGCTCTTCCAATACTCCCCCTTTTTGTCACTAATCTGACAAGACACAAAATAGAATAAATATCACTTATGTGTGCCAAGATGAAAACACTAAGGAAGACATGATGAACAACTCCCATGTGTCTCAATTTTTCATGGATTAAATGCATATGATGTATGAGCATGAATGTATGTTAAACAATGAACAAATGATTGAGACAACTTGGTTGAGACAAAAAAAAAAAAAAAACAAACACTTGGTGGGCATACCATGAAAACCAAATGACAAAGATCAAGAACACACTCAAAAACCGTCTTCAATACATGCATAGAGTAGATATAACAAAAAAAAAACCATTGAATTTTTTTTTTTAATTTTCTTTTATAAAAAAAACAAAAGGGCAAGTAACATGCCTAGATGCATCTTAATTCAAACATAGTGTAACTCACAAAACAAATTCAATAGAGTACACCGTCTTATTTGCAACAATCACTATGGATGTTCACTTCTCAAAAGATCATCAATGTCAAAGTTCATGTGAGTGTGTGAGTGAGTATACTTATAACATAGCATTTTTATGAACTCCTTTCTTCAATATCTTTTTTTTTTTTTTTTTCTTGATACCTTTGTTCATGAAAGATAGCTTCTTATAGATGCTCACAAGAGTTTGTTGCTTCACCTTAAACGTCAAACTTTATGCTAGGGCCTAGATACATGAGCATCTCCTCTAAACACTAGTTTGTACACCCCCCTTTTGTGTTCATGTTTGTTGATCATCTTTTTCCATAATGATTAGAGCAATGATTTTTTCTATAAGAACTTTAAGGTGGTAGATCCGTGTAGGGTGTTTGTCTTTTTCCGTAATGAATTAACACTGACTTTTTCTATATGGATCAACTCTTTGTGTTTGGCAAGAGGAGAGCTCTTTATTGATGTACTAGGTTCAACTAGTAGTAGTCAATTTAAGGCGAACTCCCTCTTTGATGAGCATCTCATTAAATGATGTGAACTTTAATTATAAAAAAAACATACATATAAGTTTCTCACTGTGCATTGAAAATGAACTTTGCCAAGATAATCCATAGGGTTAGTATGCACAAAGTGAATTGCACAAAGTAGAGAGATGCATAGGTTCAGGAGTTTATTAAGTGAGAACACAAATGCTCAAACTTTGACATATCAAGCATGCACTTTCCTTAAAGAAAAGTTTTAAACCAAACCAGAAATTTTTTTTTATATTATATTTTTCTTATTTAAAACTGAAAAAAGAAACATAAAACAAAACAAAAAAATAAAATGCATGTCCTAGGCTAATGCAATAATATAACGGATGCAAGAACATGCAAGTAGTCCTATCCATTAATATGACATGGCATCGTCTTTGACCACCCACTTTGCTTTAAATTTTAGCCTATTCTTTTTATCAACATCACTTTGTATGATCTTTTCTTTATTTTGAAAGCAAAAATCTGCTATTTCACCAATTTTGAGACTTAAAAAATTGATTTGTTGACTCATATCACAAACTTGATTCTCTAGACTATTTCCTTTCCTTTTTGGATTTATTTCACATCCATTTTTCTTAACTTTATTCAAGTTAAAGCAATTTGGTCTTATATGACCAACAACACCACAATAATGACAAATAGGAATAAACTTACCTTTGCACTTACCTTGGTTGGGCTTCTTTGTCATTAATCTATCATGTGAGGCTCTTGAAACATGAGTTGTAGACACGGCCTTCTTTGGAGTTTCCTCATCTTGACTTCCTTTAACAAAAATGATATCTTTTGATGAGGTGGCAGCGGATGATGAGTCTTTAAGTTCCATACCTTGGGAAGTCATATACCCCAAACCGGTGCGATCACAACAAGATTTTTGAACACTCAACATCTCTTCTAATTTTTGTGTTGCTGTTTTTTCTTGAACATTTTCCAACTCTTTTTCTAATGCAATTTTTTGATCCCTTAATCTTGCTATTTCAATATCAGAAATTTTGAATGCCTCAGACAAGTTATTTTTCTCACTCTCCATATTAGTGAATTTCTTGTACAGCTTCTTATTGAGTTTCTTTAATTTGATCACTTCTTCACACACATCATTGTAAGCTTCTTGTAAACTCAACTCATGATCATCCACAACTAGAGCAACCTCCGAATCACTATTGTCATCATCACTTTCAAATTTTGTTCGCTCAATATCAGAAAAATCATTAACAACAGTAGAAAAAGCCACATAAGTATTGTCATAATCAGATGATGAACTTGAAGTTTCAGATTCTGAACTATCACTAAGTGTGACTTTCAATGCTTTTCCTTTACTTTTATTGAAATTTGGACATTCAATTCTTATATGACCATAACCAGAACATTCATGACACTTTACTTTATCAGATTTTTCTTTATTCCATTTTTCAAAATAATTTTTCTTTGCAGAAAATTCTTTACCTCTTTTTTCCTTTCCACTATACTTTTTATTAAACATGAACTTTCTGAACTTTCTTACTATGAGATCTATATCCTCATTGTTAAAATTTTCTTCATCAGAAAAATCATCTTGATTTTCTTCTATAGTTTTTAAGGCAATAGACTTACATTTTCTTGCTTGAGGAAGCGAAGATTCATTACGTTTGTAAAGAACCTACCAATTCTTCTGCCTTTATTGCATCAAGATCTTTACTTTCTTCAATAGCGGTAACTTTGGGTCGAAATCTTTCAGGTAAAGACCTTAGAATCTTCCTCACTATCCTTGAATCCTCCACCTTCTCGCCAAGATTAAACCTGGAATTCACAATATCAATCAGTTTAGCATAAAAATCATTAAAATTTTCGTCTTCCAACATTTTAATCTCTTCAAATTTTGAGGTTAGCATTTGCAATTTTGAATTTTTTACTATTCTTGTGCCTTCATGTGTAACCTCCAAAATATCCCAAGCTTCTTTAGCAATCTCACACATGGAGATTCTTTTAAATTCTTCGGAGGATACCGCCATGAAAATAGCGTTAAGTCCTTTGCTATTCAAATTGCAGTTGTTGATTTCATCTTTTGTCCAAGCATCTATAGATGTCTCGGGTTTAGTCCATCCTCGTTCAACCAAATGCCATACACGTTCATCCAAAGACTTGAGAAAAGACCTCATACGAACTTTCCAATAAGCATAGTTTTCCCCATCGAAGTATGGTGGAATGTATAATGACGTTGACATGATCTACAAGGGCACGGATCACACTCGAATGAGTGAACCACGCTCTGATGCCAATTGAAATTACCAACGTACCCCTGTAAAACCACGAAATTGTCTACCAATTTCCTTGAACAAATAAGTTAGATCTCAATTATCAAGATTATGAAACAAATCAAATACTTCAAAATAAATAATCAAACTTGCAAGACACAACGATTGGTTACAAAGGGAAACCCTTTAAAGAACTCTTTAAAGGTAAAACCCTACGGGGCAGCCAAACCCAGGAAAGTCAATCTTATTATTTGAAGAACAATTACAAGCAATAATCAATTACAAAACCTTTGCAATTCGACTCTCTTACTTGCCTAGACAAACGACCCGTTTGTCTTCTACCGCAGTAGCAGCTAGAACCTCTGGCGATCTTCAAATGTTAACTTCCCTTCTGGAACTCCAGAGGCTGAAATCCAATTGATGTTCCTTCACACTCAAAGCATGATCACACTCAAGAAGATATGAAAAACCCCATGAAAATTCTCAAGTGAATTTTCTCTCATAAACACTCAGAATATTCTCTGTAAAATTCGTGGCTTGAAATCCTTGAAAAGATACAAAACCAAATCCCTTTAAATAGAAAGTTTGGAAAGAGTTCTAGTTGCAATAGGACTCTGCTGACGGTTAGCAAATGACGCGAAAACGTGTTTTGACGGACTGCTAACATTTCGCGATAATATCTTCTGTTATCAACTAAACTCTGTCAAAAGAGTTCTAGTCTTAGTAGGACTCTACTGATGGTTAGCAACAGACACGAAAACGTGTTCCGACGGACTGCTAACATTTCGTGATAACTTCTTCTGATATATACTAAACTCTGTTTCAGATTTCTTCTGGATAAGGGCAAAACTATCAGAACTCGATTTTGACTTCAGGGCCTTATCTAAACAACTCCTAAAAATTCTAGATAGACTCAATATTGTTTAGATACAAATCAATACTTATTTTACATTCATCCAAATTTAATCAAATAATGATAAGATAAACCTTATCATTTAGTCATCTAATCCTATCCAAATTTTGCCTTTACAAATAGAAATAGATAGAAGATACAATTTCCATTCTTTGCCAACAACAAGAAACTACAAGGATTGAAAGAGAAGTGCAAGAAAAGAGGTTTTCTGACCTTTTCCAATAGTTGTCCACAATTTCTAGTAATGCATCTAAGAATAATGAGCATCTCAGAAATATTGCTGGACCTGAAAGTAGTGGGGAAGCACGTGATATGGGTGACAGATCTTTTGTGAAGGGCATTAAGCTTGATTTTCCAAAGTTTGTTGGGAAGAATCCTCAAGCTTGGATTTATAGAGCTAACTAGTACTTTATGTACCATCAAATACCTCCAGGTCAGAGAATTTTTTTTGCTCCTTTTCATATGGAGGAGGAAGCTCTTGTGTGGTTTAAAGGGGCAAGTGAGGCAGGATACTTCCATTCTTGGGAGGATTTTATAAAGGCAGTACAAGTAAGGTTTGGTACATCATATGATGATACAATGGAGGCGTTAACATGTTTGAAGCAAACTAATTCTGTTACTGCTTATAAGGCAGAATTTGAGTTGCTTTCAAATAGGATTAAAGGAGTTACTGAAGAAAACAAGCTCAATTATTTTTTAAGTGGATTGAAGGATGAAGTGAGAATTCCAGTACGTATGTTGAAACCAATCAATTTGAATGATGCATTTGGGTTGGCAAGAATGCAAGAAGAGCATGCTTGGTTAAATAAAAGTTTAGGGAAAACTACTTACAGTGAGTCTGCACCTCGGATTAAAGGAGGTTCAATTTTGGGGGTACCAAAAGGGCTGCCCTCTACAAGGCTGCCTTATCAAAAGGTTTCCCCCTCACAAATGCAAGAAAGGAGAAAGAAGGGTTTCTGTTATTTTTGTGAGGAAAAATGGCACCAAGGCCACAAGTGTAGTAAACCAAGAATCTACCTTTTAGAAGGTATGGATATTCTTGTTGCTGAGATTGTTGAAGATGAAGAAATAGTACCTGAAGAAAAACCTGTCAAGGTTGCAAATGTGGCTTCAATTTCCTTACAAGCTATTGTTGGGTCACCTAATCCTATGATAATAAGGATTGTGGGACAAATTAATAAAAAGAAAGTGGTGATTTTAATAGATACTGGTAGGACCCACAACTTTGTGGATGCTACAATTGCAGCTAAATGTGCTTTAACAGTTGAGAGAGATCAGTCAATACAAGTTCGAGTGGCCAATGGGGAGGTTGTGCAGAGTTCATAATGTACAAATTCAGATGCAAGGTAATAATTTTCTGGCTGAATTCTTTACTCTTGATTTGGGAGGATGTGATGTTGTCATGGGTGTGCAGTGGCTTCAATCTTTGGGTCCTATAATGTTGAATTTTGCTAAGTTGCAAATGGAGTTTTCTTATGATAATGGAAGTATGGTTCTTAAAGGACTTAGCTCACCAACTTCTGAGTTGGTGGATAATAAAGAAATAACTGTTATTTCTAAAGTGGGTTCCAAGGGATTTTGGCTCCAATTGATGGCTGTAGAGCCAGTTCAGAAGCAAATGATATCTTGTCCTCAGGTTGATGAATTACTAAAGAATTATGAGGGTATTTTTTAGGAACCTAAGGGTCTTCCTCCACATAGGTGTCAAGACCATAAGATTTTGATGAAGAATGAAGTTGTTCCTATTTTTTTAAGGCCATACAGATACCCACATTGTCAAAAGGAAGAAATTGAAAAGATTGTAGCTGAGCTCCTACAGACTGGTGTAATTAGGCCCAGCCAATCACCATTTTCATCACCTGTGCTCTTGGTCAAGAAGGCAAATGGGTCTTGGAGGATGTGTATGGATTATAGAATGCTTAATGAGGCCACCATTAAAGATAAGTATCCCATTCCAGTAGTTGATGAGCTGTTAGATCAGTTATTTGGCTCTACTATCTTTTCAAAAATGGATTTAAGATCAGGGTATCATCAAATTCGAACGAGGCCTCAAGATATTCATAAAACTGCATTTAGAACACATGAGGGTCATTATGAGTTCCTTGTTATGCTTTTTGGACTCACTAATGCCCCCTTAACTTTTCAAACTCTCATGAATGATGTCTTTAGACCATTTTTGAGAAAATTTGTTAATGTGTTCTTTGATGACATTCTTGTATATAGCAAGAATTTGGACTGTGACACCCCGTTTTTACGTGTATTTTTATTGAATGAATATTTTAATTTAATTAATATAATAGTTCCTTTATTTTAAATTATTGGATTTTAATTAGATTTTAATTGCTGTTGAATTTAAATTGCTGTTTAATTTATTTTAGCTTGTCTTTGGATTTAAAATTAAATAGTTTGTTTTTACTAGTTAATTATTATATTTTAGCTTTACGTTGTGTTTAAAATATTTTCTTAGTTTTATTGCTTTTAAACTTATTTTCGTTGGATCAATTGTTGGACTCCAGAGGTGAGGATTGGACCTCATTTCTTTTCTTCTCTTTTTCTTTTTCCCTTTTTCCTTTTCTTTTTCTTCTTTCCTTTCTTTTCTTCCTTTTCTTTCTTTTTCTTCTTCTTTTTCTTCCCGTTTTCCCTCTCCCCGTGCGTAGCAGCAGCTCTCTTTTCCTTACCGTCGCTGCCACTTCAGCCGCCCGGTGCGCCGCCGTCCAGCAGTTGTGTTGTACACCACCCCCACCATTCTCTTCCCCTCCTACCAGAGATCATCCCCACCAATTTTCAAAGCCATCGGACCAGCCGTTAGCCGCCACGAGCCCCTGGAAGTCACGGCACTTGCCTGTTTTTCTCCCCTGTCGCTGGTTGCTTTCGCAGCCCAGAACCGCCGCTCGCCGGTGGGGTGGCCTGCACCACCCACCCAGTTTTCTTCCCCTCTCACCGGTGAACATCCCCACCAAGTTTCACCTCCATCCGAGCCACCGTTAGCCACCACGAGCTCCTCTAAGCCATACTGTTTTTCACCGATTCCGGCGGCGTCGCACCACCTCCGGCCACCATCTCTTCACAGCTTCTACACCTACCTTTTGCCAACCTAAACCACCCATTTTCAGCCTCGATCCATTGCCGGAGCAGCTTCCATGAGCTCAACTTTGTTCAGCCCCTTTTCAGCCTTCGACCGCCATTTCCACCACCACCCACGGCCAAAACTCGTTTCCTTTAACTTCATAAACATCCCTAAACCATTCCCTATCAATCTCGAGCCTTGGTTTGTCCCCGTTCAAAAATGGGTAATTTATTACCCACGGGCACAGTGTAAATTACACTGTTACGTTGCTTTTCTTCCGCCGTTTGCAACGCCGCGAGCTTTCGAAAAATACCATATAGCGCTGTAAGTATTTTCCAAACTCTACTTTTGGATTTAAATATATCTTGCTCATACAATAAATATTTATCTACTGGTTGGTTGATTCCAGACTGAGTCTGAGGAGTTCGGGGGTCGGATGGATGGAGGATGGAGTTGCTTGTTTTATTGATTTATGGTTGGTTGATCGTTTTGTACATTGATATTGCATTTACATGGTGCATGCACGTGCGTTTTAATTAAATTGAGAAAATCCTGTTTTATTGGCGTAAGTGGATTTTCAGGTGCGTGTGTATCACGACCCCAAGCCGGGATGGGGTATTATCCCAGTGGAGCTCCTCTGGTCACTCGGGAGCGTAATAAACTGAGTGACGTCCCCTGAGTTATCGTTGGGCGACGACGGGAGCGGGGGCTAGGGGATGCTTGGCTACGAACGCGCCGGGCGCGGAACCGAGCATCACTCTATGCACCAACTCCGTGGCCCTTCGCTGGCAAGGGCTAGAGGATGCTTGGCTACGAACGTCCGGGGAACTGGGCATCGCTCGTTTAGGTGTCACATGCGTGGTCGTTACCTGCGATGTGACACTGGAGCCAGGGTGTGCGGATGACCCCTAAGGGAGGTCATGGTACATACAGATTAATGGGTTAATGGTTTGAGTTTGATATGGGCCAAATGTGACTTTTGGAGTGATATTTGGAAAGGTTATGTTTTTGGGCCAAATGGGATTTTTGGCGTGCGTGAAAAAAATATGATTTTATGGGTTTTGTGCATTGGCATCCTTTCATGCATATTGTTTGAGTTTTATATGTTTTTATCTGGTGGTGTTTGGATTTTACTTACCTGCGGCACCATTTTTAGTTTCGTAGATTTTTGTGCAGGGTTCGAGGATGAAGAGGAGGCTGAGCCCGAGGATGCGGCTCCGCCGGGGTTCCGAGTTAAAGTTGAAGCTTTGTTGTTTGGTTTAAAACTATATTGTGTTTTGTAATATTTTATTACGTATGTTTTAAACAACTTTGTATTAAACTAAGAAAAATTCTGGTACTTAGTTATTGACTTTCCTATCCGCTGCATGGTTCTCGTACACATTCGTTGCTTATACACACACCTGGCACATGTCGATAGGGTGGTGACCCGTGATGTCATCATCCAGACATCTCGATTTTCCCGTGTCCGTGCATGGGGATTTGGGGGCGTCACATGGACTCTCATTTGACTCATTTAGCATCTGTGTTGGCAATTATGAAGAAACACCAGTTATACGCTAAGAAGTCCAAATGCAATTTTGCATGCAAGGAGATTGAGTACTTAGGCCATGTGATTTCCAAGGAGGGTGTGAGAGCTAACCCGAGGAAATTAGAGGCAATGGTTTTGTGGTCAATTCCAAAAACTCTTAAAGCATTAAGGGGTTTCCTGGGATTAACTGGCTATTACAGAAAGTTTATAAAAAGCTATGGCTAGATTGCAGCACCACTTACTGTCTTGCTTAAAAAGGATGCCTTTGTATGGAATGAATCTGCTACACAAGCTTTTACAGCTTTAAAGGAGGCTGTTGTGAGTCCACCTGTATTGGCCTTACCTGATTTCACTCAATAATTTGTCATTGAATGTAATGCATGTGGAGTGAGAATAGGGGCTGTTTTGATGTAGAATTAGAGACCTTTGGCATTTTTGAGTCAGGCTTTAAAAGGGAAGATTTTATCTCTTTCCACTTACGAAAAGGAGTTGCTTGCTTTGGTATTAGCCATTAAAAAATGGAGACCTTACTTGTTAGGGTCAGGTTTTACCATAAGAACTGATCATTTGAGCTTGAAGTACCTGTTGGAGTAGAAAATAGGTACAACAGCTCAACAAAAATGGATCTCAAAGCTGTTGGGCTATGAGTTTTCAATTGAGTATAAAAAGGGAGCTGAAAATAAAGTTGCTGATGCCTTGTCTCGAAGGGATGGGTTAGAAGATGAAGCTGCAATAGTTTTTGCCATTTCATATCCAACTCCAGTTTGGTTGGATGAATTGAAACAGGCCTATCTATTTGATCCAGTGGTTCAAGAACAGTTAGCTGTGTTGAAGAATGGTGCTGCTGCAAACTCTAAGTTTGTTATAAAGCATGCAGTGTTAATGAGGAAATGGAAGATATATGTTCCTAACTCTCATGAGTTGAAGCTTAAACTTCTGCATTTTAAACATGCCAGCCCTTCTACTAGTCATTCAGGCTATCATAAATCTTTGCAGAGAGCTAGGCAAGACTTTTATTGGCCTGGTTTGAAAAAAGAAGTGAAGACTTATATTCGAGAATGTGAGGTGTGCCAGAAGAATAAGGTGGAAAATATAAACCCTCCTGGGTTATTGCAACCATTGCATGTGCCTCAATTAATTTGGACAGATTTGTCTATGGACTTTGTAGAAGGTCTTCCAATTTCTAAAGGCTCTTCAGTAGTTATGGTGGTGGTGGATAGATTATCAAAATATGCGCACTTTATGCCTCTTAAACATCCCTTTACAGCAGCAAAGGTAGCTTTGGTTTTCTTATATCATGTTTTTAAGTTGCATGGTATGCCTCACAACATTGTATCTGATAGAGGAGCCACTTTTACTAGTTCTTTTTGGAAAGAATTGTTTCGATTGCAAGAAGTAACTCTTTCTTTCTCATCTGCTTATCACCCTCAAAGTGATGGACAGAGAGGCAGTAAATAAATGCTTAGAGCATTTTTTGAGGTGTTTTACAGCTGACAAGCCAAGGCTCTGGTCTGATTGGTTGACCTTAGCTAAGTGGTGGTATAACACCACATTTCACACTTCAACAAAGTTAACTCCTTATGAGATAGTTTATGGCAGGCCCCCAACCAAGCTGCAGTCCTTTGTTCCTGGCCTTACTACTAACCAGGTAGTAGAGGAAGTTTTAAGAACCAGAGAAGAAATTATGGCCACTTTGAAGTCAAATTTAAATGCTGCTCAAGGAAGGAGAATTGAAAGACAATTCAACGTGGAAGATTGGTTTTTCTTAAGGCTACAACCATACAGACAACAATCTTTAGCAGTTAGGAGAAATTTCAAACTGTCTCCTAAGTTTTATGGGCCATTTCAGGTCATTGAGAGGATTGGGCAGGTGGCTTATAAGTTGTTATTGCCTCAAGGGTTTGCTATACACCCAGTTTTTCATGTCTCTTGCCTTAAGAGGAAGTTGGGCCAACTTGTTTCACCTTTGTCAACGTTACCACCAGTTCATTTTAAGGGGGAATTGATTCCAGAACCTGAATGTATTCTGCAGAGGAGGTTCAGAAAAATGAACAACAGACCATTGACTGAAGTTTCAGTACAATGGAAAGGAGGGGCAGTTGAGGATGCGACTCGGGAACCTTACTTGCAATTAAAAAATAACTACCCTCACCTTGTGGGCAAGGTTTTCTAAAGGGAGAGGGTATGTTTTGATCCCTTTGATAATGAGAAGCAGCTAAGTTGTGAAAGGAAGATGAAGCACGGAAGTGTGAAGAACAGCAGTGAGTGACAGTTAGGAAGTGGTAGTTGAGACAATTGTAATACGCTGTTGTTCTATTAAATGAAATGTATAGAAAAGGGTAAACGACAAGTACTAATAAGGGGTTGTAAATTGTAAACTACAGGATGATTAAACACAGTCGTTTAATCATCCTGATTCAACTAATGCAGATTTCATCTATAAAAAGAAACCATCAGTTGGGACAAAGGCCAACTATGGTATCAAGAATTCAACAAACTTCTCTCTCTAACTCTCTTTAGTTCCTCTCTCTAGTTCTTGGAGACTAACCATCTTGAATTGGTTATAATTCTTTAGTGGGTCCATTACATAGCTCAAGCGTGCTGCATGGTTTTTTAGCTGGAGTCTAAGGGCCATTCACTCCATCTCAATGGATGGATCTAGAACACCAGGCGTTGACCTACAAATGCATAACTGGAAATATGCCTGTACCATCTAACCTGCTCATCCCAATTAGAAAATTCCTTGATTCTTTTGAGTTCTCTACTTTTCAAGGAGGGCTTCTGAGACCCAGTACATGTAAGTTTTTTGACCATTTGCTTATCATTTCTATGTGATTTTAGAGGTGATTTATGAGGTGGGTTTGTAAGTTTTTTGACCCTTCACTTATCATTTCTTTCGGTCAGTTCTTACTCTTGTTGACGGCACCAGATGACAGCGTTCGGAGGACAAGAAAGGCGACAAAACCAAGCGTTTCAATCAGAGAGACAAACTTGGGGTGGGTAGAGAAATGTATTTTGAATTTTGATTTCAATTGTTCTACTAAACTCCAAAACGAGCGTTTCATTAAAAAATTAAAAAAACAATTCCAGGTCATTGGTGTGCGGAAGTTGCGGCATAGTAAGAAGTTGTATAGACTTACTCGTTTCCTTTATCTGCATCATCAAACAACGTTAGAAATTCAGAAGAACTGGAAGCTCGAAACGACCAGCCAAAGGATCCGTCTAGTGGATAAAGTTTGTTTGCCGCTTGGGCTTGACCACCCTACTTGACTGCTGGTTAAAAATGCAAAGTAACCCAACTCTTAAGAAGTACTCACTTTTATTTAAAAAAAATATAAAGAGTAATATTAAATATCACTGCACTCTCATGTCAATATATATATAAAAGAATATTATATTTTCATCATTTTAGATCAATATTTTTCCTATTTTAGAGAATAATTTAAAAGTTAATGAGTGATGTGGTCTCATAATATAATTAAATAAAATAAAAATGAGAATTTAGTATCTAGAATTTATCTTTTTTATATTAGACAATGCTAGAAGGCACACCAAATATATATTCCAAAAATGCATATTAGTGTAAATGATTTTTTTTTTCAATTTTTTTTCTTTTTTTAATACTTTTTAAACTTCTTTAATCATTAAAAATATAAATTTACTAATAATCACCTCTTAACTATTAAAAAAATAAAACCAAAAAAATATATGAGTGAATAATCGTACTCTCATTTGCCTTTCAAGTCTAAATATAATGAAAAGAATTTAGTTACAAGTATAACTGCTGATTAATATGTGTATAAATTTAATATAATTGATCAAAAAGAAAATTTTATTAAAAATAATATTAATTTTAATTTTAAATATAAAATAATAAGGATTTATAAATAGATTAATACGAAACACTGATCAGAGTGACATTTCTTTGTCGTTCTTTATCATAATGCAGGATTTAAGGTTTGGTTTGATAAGTAAAAATTTTAAAATGAGAATTTTAAATTTTAAGATAAAATATTAATATATTATATTTTAATATTATTATTATTTTAAAATTTAAAAAAATTAAATTATTTATTATATTTTATATCAAGATTTTAAAAAAATTTTAAAAAAATTCTGGAACACAATTGAAACATTTCTGTTATTTATTTTATTTAATTATTAAGGATTGAAAAGATCCTTAAATATTTCAAGCAAGTAATTAAATGCTTCTGATACGTGTTACACAATGAGTCAGAAAGCACTGAAAAATATGAAACATTCCTGAATTATTTAGAGCTAGTAATTAAAGTGTTGTCTGAATATACGATGCATGGTCGGCAGGTCGCAACGTGGTAGAATGACTTGACTATTTTTATAAATTATTTTATTTTATTTAATTATTATAATTTGAAAAACTTCGAAAACATTTTATTTAATTATTAATTAAAAATGACATTTATCTTACCTTAAGTTATTATTATAATTTTTTTAGATTTTTAAAAATTTAATATTAAAAAATTATATTATAATAATATTTTTTTTATTATTATTAAAAATACCTCATTGATGACTTGCAAAAATTTCATATTGCAGATTTTACAAATTCACTCGAGCGGAGGCTTTTGGCCGCTCGAGCGAATTCAAGCAGATTCAAACGCTCGACTGCCGCTCGACAAGGAGCTCGAGCGGGTTGCTGAAAAACAAAGATCGCTCGAGAGGAGACATTGGTCGCTCGAGCGAAATCAGGCAGAGTTGAACGCTCGACGCGCCCTCGACACCCCGCTTGAGTGAACATCGTATTTTGACAGAATTAGGGTCTTCCACCGTGAGACCATATAAAAGCAATTTTTCACTCTAGGGCCGCGAGTTTTGGACTGGAGAACACTTCTTGGGGGAGAAAAACATAGATAGAGGGATTCAAATCATCTGTTTTTGGAGAGGGAATTCCAATTATTGCATGTACTTTGGAATCATACACGAGCACGAACGGGAGAAAAGTGTTGAATCGTTCCCTTGAGCTTTTGACGACCAGTTGCGGCTGCGAGGATTTTTCAGTATTTATTTTCTTCCCATATTCTCAGAACAATTATGGTGAATTCGTTTATGTTGAATTCCATTTCTAGCATGAGCTAAATTTTCTTCATTCTAGGAAAACGATGTAACCTATTTTCGAACTATGCTTGATTGTCTATGCTAATTTAATGCAATTCTCTCTTTGTTTATCTTATTTATTCTGAATTTATTGCTTCTAATTAACTGGCCATTGATTAGATGATAAGTAATCTTGTGATTTGCTATCGAAAGTGGGAATCATAGGGTAGATCTTGGATATTTTAGCATAGGTAAGTATAGAGATCGAAAGACTTATATGAATCTATGTAGTAATTAAATCATTGCTCTTATTGCGTTCTTGATTATTGAATTTGCATATTCTTGTGTGAATTGATAACCAAGAGTCAATTCCAATTAACTATCGAAAGAGGCTTTTGGATGAATTAGAGATTTGCTAATAGACAAAAGAGATTTAAATTAAATTAGCTGGATGAGAAAAGC